>NC_041411.2:49874748-50174748 GCF_900747795.2 Erpetoichthys calabaricus | reverse complement strand
GAGACAAGCATAAATTATTTTACAATCTGCTTCAGGTTTATGTGCCATATTTGCTACTATAATGTACCCTAAACCATAAGGTTGCTGTTTCATTCCTCACTTACAACCCAGTGCTGTTTAATTAAGTGGTTATATTACATTTCACATGTCGGGCTGCAGATAAGCTAATGCACCATAGATCTAATTTCCCGGGTTCAGATCCTGCACCTGGTCACTGTCCATGTGGAGTCTGCATGTTCTAATTGTGTCCCCGAGAGGTTTGCTTTCATATCCCCAAAGACATGGTAGCCGGGCAAACTGCTGATTCCAAACTGACACTGTGTTGCTGTCTCTATGAGTGGGCCAAGTACCTGTAAATGATATCTGCTGCTGTATACTTATAAAACCCCTTGGGATTGTGCTGAGTACAGAGAGGCACTATATCAAAAAAGTTGTTTGTTGGGTGACTTATAGCTCCACAGTATTGGCTTGAGTCAGTGTCACTCTGGAGTTTGCATGTTCCATCTGTGTCAATATGGATTGTCTCTGGTATTCTAATTTCCTACCTCATTCTAATTACATGATGGTTGAGTTGATAGATAGATAGATAGATAGATAGATAGATAGATAGATAGATAGATAGATAGATAGATAGATAGATAGATAGATAGATAGATAGATAGATAGATAGATAGATAGATAGATAGATAGATAGATAGTACTTTAGGGGTTGTTTCTGCCTTGCACCCTGCGCTTGCTGGGATGGCTCAAGATAAAGTGGATAAAGTGGGTTTAGAAAGTGGATGGGTGGATGGATTTATAATACTTTACTAGCTCCAAGTGGGAAATTTAGGTTTTCAAAAATAAATATTATAACAAACAATTAAACTCCAGAATTACTAAAGATAAAGAAAAGTCTGACTTGGCTAAAGAATAAAAGAGCAGTTACAGTCAGAGTTAGGTGTATTTTCATAGATTATAAAAAGCTCCAGTAGTGTTTCTTAAACACACTTTTACTGACTAATTAGTTAGCAGAAGGAACCCATTGTTAGTATGTCAGGGAGAGAATGTGCAGCATTGTTCATAATGGCATTCCGTTCTGTTTTCATTCTCTCTCTTGATTGCTCCAGGGGGTCTTGAATGCATCCCATAACTGAGTCTGCCCTTTTAATTCAATTGGTAACACTAGAGAGGCAGAGGGCTCTCTTGGAGTGATGTTACCAGCCCAGAACAACTCAGCATAGAAAATCACACTGGATATAGAGATGCAGAAGATGTGAAGGATGTCACTCCTTACATTAAAGAAATACAGTCTCCTAAGAAAAAAAGAGCCTGCTCTGCCTTTTCTGGTATAGTTCGTCTGTTACAATTCTAATCCAGTCTATCATTGATGTGGACCCCCAAGTACTCATAGCAGTGCACCACCTTCACATCCACTCCTTGAATAGTGACCAGACAGAGAGTCTCTTTGGTGTGGTGAAAGTCAATAAGCAGTTCCTTGGTTTTGTGGACGTTGAGCTGCAGTCCTCTACCTAATCCCTCTACTCTGTCTTATCAGCCCCTTGTCAGTATATCCCACCTGACTCCTATACTCTGTCTCATTCCCTTTATCAACACACCCCATTAGTGCAGAAGCATCTAAAGAATTCTGCAATGAAATTACCTGGTGTTATATTTATAGTCTGAGCTGTAGAGTGTGAAGGGAAAAGGAGACAAGACTGTTCCTTGTGGTGTTCCAATGTTGCTCACATTTGTATCTGAAACACATTCCTTGAGTCTCACAAACTGTGGTCTGCCCGACAGATTGTCCATTATCCAGGACACCATAGGCTCATCCAACTGCATTTCTCTGAATTTACCCCTTAACAGGGATGGCAGGATGGTACTGAAGGCACTGGAGAAATTAAAAAAAAAACAGTGCCCCCAGTGTGCCAGCTTTGTCCAGGAGAAAACAAGCCTTAGAGAGCAGAGAGGTAATTGCAACCTCCACTCCAATCAAGTCAAAGTCAAAGTGAACTTTATTGTCATCTCAACCATATACAAGTATACAGATAGACGGAATTGCGAAGCTCAGGGTCCACAGTGTAACAACATGAAGTGCAAATAATAAATTAAAAATAGAATTAAAATTTAAATTTAAAATTAAAACACAAACAAGACAATACATTGTGCAAAGACAAGACAAAGAAGTAGCAGCAATATTGATGTGTAAGATATGTAATATAATAAATAAATAATAAATTATAGATATACTGTAGATAATACAGAAATTATCAGTGTATGATAAGTTGTTTAAGACATGTGTAAACAATGACAGGTCAGAATGTTTCACAGCAGAAGGATATCAAGAGTGTCAAAATACTTAAAGGTCAGTATGAGATTTTCAGTTCTTTTCTACCTGCACACTTGTCTTTGCAGGACAGTGGCTCGCATGTATAAAAGTTCTGTTTTTAGAGGTGGTTGAGGCCGTGTGGAAGGTCCCAGGGGGCAGCCTGGTGTTAAGGAGTCTAACAGCTTGGTGGTAAAAACTCTCCTGCATCCTGGCAGATCTGGCTCTGATGCTGCAGTATCCTCTCTTGGATGGCAGAAGTGTGAAAAGTCCATGTGACGGGTGTAAGGGGTCCTGCATAATGCTGCAGGCCTTGCGGACACTGCGTTTGTAAAATATGTCCTGTAGTGAAGGGAGAGGCACCCCAATAATGTTCTCTGCTGTCTTCACTATCCTTTGCTGGCGCATGTGGTCAGATATGTTGCAGTTGCCATACCAGACAGTGATGCAGTTGGTCAGAATACTCTCAATGGTGCCTCTGTAGAACATGGTGAGGATGGAAGGGGGAAGACTTGCTCGCTTCAGCCACCTCAGGAAGTGTAGTCTCTGCTGGGCTTTCTTGATTAGTGATGAGGTGTTATGCATCCATGTAAGTTCCTCAGTTATGTGCACACCGATCTTTGTTCAATAGGAAAATTACAGTGGGTCTAAGCTGTCTTTCACAAGAGGACTCATATAGTCCTGGACCAGCCTCTCAAAGGTCTTCATAATATGAGAAATAAGTGCCACTGGTCTATATTCATTGGTGAAGAGTCCCCTGCTTTATTTGGAACTGGAACAATACAGGTTGTTCTAATTTATAAAATAAATAAATAAATGATTGAATGAGTGGTTTATCAAGAATCTGTAGCAAATTCACACACCACAGAACATGTCTGTTTAGCTTAGCCATCAAAACTAACAATTTGTCTGAGATCTGCTGATGTCAGCCTTCTCAGAGTCTCAAATCTTCAACACCCAACTGCCATTGAATGTTCACAGCTTAATGGTGTCTCCTTTCTGGAATCATTTCATGCTTTCTTATTAAGATTCAAATCGAGGGTGGTAATCTGCCTTTTCTATATTTTAAACCAGCTGTTCTTCAAGTTTCTTTTTATAAGTTCAGTCATTGTCTGTTTCAAGCATATTTTTTTAAAAATCCGTCAATCCATGTGCTGACTTTCTTAGTCAAATTCAGATTCGTGTGGAGTTGGAGGTGAGCACAAAACTAGAGCCAACAATAGACATGGTGCCAGTCCATTGAAGAGGACACGTCAAGTGCCAATTAACCTACCAGATATGAGATGTGGGAAGGATAACCAGAATACATGTAGAAAAAAACACAGACACATGGGAGATAGTGACCCAGGACTCTGGAGTTGTGAGACAGCATGGCTCCATGCCAACATGATGTGCTATTCAATTTTGATAGAACTGAATTTTTTAAAATTGAAAACTTGCATTAAAACTTCATTTAAATTTTAGTACCATAGTTCCACTGAAGGAACAAGACAGTAGGAACAAGACAGAATACATGTGTGTAAATGAGAGGGAGGTCAGTGGAATGGTGAGGATGCAGGGAGTAGAGTTGGCAAAGGTGGATGAGTTTAAATACTTGGGATCAACAGTACAGAGTAATGGGGATTGTGGAAGAGAGGTAAGAAAGAGAGTGCAGGCAGGGTGGAATGGGTGGAGAAGAATGTCAGGAGTAATTTGTGACAGACGGGTATCAGCAAGAGTGAAAGGGAAGATCTACAGGATGGTAGTGAGACCAGCTCTGTTATATGGGTTGAAGACGGTGGCACTGAGCAGAAAGCAGGAGACAGAGCTGGAGGTAGCAGAGTTAAAGATCTTAAGATTTGCATTGGGTGTGACGAGGATGGATAGGATTAGAAATGAGGACATTAGAGGGTCAGCTCAGGTTGGACAGTTGGGAGACAAAGTCAGAGAGGTGAGATTGCGTTGGTTTGGACTTGTACAGAGGAGAGATGCTGGGTATATTGGGAAAAGGATGCTAAGGATAGAGCTGCCAGGGAAGAGGAAAAAAGGAAGCCCTAAGAGAAGGTTTATGGATGTGGTGAGAGAGGACATGCAGGTGATGAGTGTAACAGAGCAAGATGCAGAGGACAGGAAGATATGGAACAAGATGATCCGATGTGGCGACCCTTAGCAGGAGCAGCCAAAAGAAGAAGAAGAAGTTACACTGAACTGGGTAAAGTGTAACAGACATAAGAAAAATCAGAAAATCGACAAAAAAGAAGGAGACCATGCAGTCCATCAAGCCCACTTGTTTAGCTAATAGGTAAGCTGTCTCAATATTTCATCCAGATGCTTCTGAAAGCTTGTCAAGGTTTCTGCTTCAACTACATATCTTAGTAGTTTGTTCCAGATTCCCACAACTGTTTGAGTGAAAAAGTGCTTCCTGGTTTCAGTCTTAAATGCACTTCCCCTTAATTTCCTCTGGCGTCCTTGAGTATGTGATTCATCCTTAAGTGAAAGAATGTAGCTGGATCTACTTTAGCAATGCTTTTGAGGATTTTAAATATCTGGATTATGTCTCTATGCAGCGTTGGTTTTAGTTTTTTGATTCTATTAGAGTAGGTGGTTTCCTTAAATTCTGGAATGCACTTGGTTGCTCTCCTCTGCATAGCGTTAAGTGCTGTTTTGTCCTTCTTGTAGTGTGGTGACCAGTACTGCACACACCACTACACACACTAAGAATGTATGAAAGTAAACTGTATTGAATGGGAAGCTCTTCTGGTTACAGTACTAACTTTAATGAATAAAGTGAGCAAAAGTATTTCACTTAGCCAGCTATGTTAGTGAAGAAGTACAATATATGCTGAAGAATGTATGCCAGTCAAAGAGGGTATGACAATGAAATAGTGACTTTTGTGACATGGAGACTGTACAGCATGAGCCCATGTGATTCCTGAAGTACCTGATCACTCAGCAGCCCAGGAAGCTCCCCATCTGTAAACTCCATTTGCCGCTTGAGTAGAGAGTCGCGGGTCAGAATGGATCCAGCACGCAGGATAAATGAAGCAAACAGGTTCATGTGGATGTAATTCCGAGTGCAGCGCAACTTTCTGTCAGACACAAAAAGGGACAGGCACAGATTACAGTACATGAAAGGAGCTTAATGTGGAATGGTGGAAAGGTTATAGAAGAATGAACATTAAACCACAACGCCCTAACTTGGTGGAAAGGGTGTACACTGACCTGTAGGACAAAAGTAGGCAATGCCAATTTTGCTAGTTTTCAGTGGGACACAAGGCCTGTTAAAACAGCAGATTTATCAGGGAGGCAGAAATCCAACTGAGTGAACACTGAAGGGAATGGCTGAACTATAGTTTGTTCCTCCATCAGCTCTATATTTTATCTGATAAAAAAGTGTAAATCAGAATTGAGCTGATACCTTTATGGAGACTCCTTCAGACTGCAAACTGAACTCTGGCTGGATGTGATGGACGCAATAACACAAATATAAGCAGGCACTGGATCTGTAACTGGAAGGGGACTTGATCCAATCACCAGAGGTTACACCTTCCTTCAAAACTAAACTAGATAAACTTTATTATCTCAGAATGAAAATTGTTTGCAGCAAAAAAGTAAAAAAACAAAAGGCACTGTTACACAGATACAAGAAAATAAAATAAGTAAAGACACAACTGACAGTGTTGTTATAAGTACACACACTCAATGTTAATACAATGGAGAATAATCATCTAAAACAGTGCACAGATATTAATTCAGAATTTAGCATTTAGCAGCATCACAAGTAACAATTCAAAATGCTTACAGCTCTCAGAATAAAACAGCCCTTAAATCTGTTGCTCTTCACCCTCTGGAGTCTAAATCTGCAGCCTGATGGCAACAGCCGAAATTTAGGAGACATAGGATGGCAACTGTCTGACAGAACTGAGTTGGCCTTCTTTTTAACCAGTCAATGATACAGCTCAGTGACAGAGGTCTGCTGGAGAACAATAATTTTACTGCTAAGCTTAACAAAGCTGTATATTCCTAATGCTGAGGTTACCAAGCTAACTTATAAAAGCAAATGTGAGAATAGATTCAATAATAGACTACAAAAAAGAGTCAGAATGCTCTGTCCACTTTAAAACAATTGATCAAAGGTCAAGGTTTAGTCTGTCTGCAATGAGTATCCCTAGATATGTGTGTTGCTCTACCATCTTCACTGTGTCCTCTTTAATTAAAGTTGAAACCATGGAAGGAGGGGAGCCACTAAGATTTACAGACATATCATTTGGCTTAGAAATATTTAGCTGTAAAAAGGAATGATCACACCATTGAACAAACTCATGTAGAATATGTCCATGGATGTCTTTCTTATCCTGTAGAAGGCTCACAATGACAGAGTCATCTGAAAAATGTAGGGTATGTCTGTGCTGGTGGGATGATAAACAAAAGAGGTGATAAACAGCAACCTTGAGGTGATCCAATAGGTATACTTAGGCAATCAGAAAAACAGCCATTAAAGCTTCTTCTTTGTGTTCTATTTCTTAAAAAGTCCAGAATCCACCCCAACAAGTTAGGGTCCAAACAGAATTGATCAAACAGTTTATCAACTAAAATGTGGGGTTGGATTGTATTAAAAGCTGATGGGAAATCTATAAACAGCAATGCTGCAGGTTTTTGAATCCTTCCAAGTGCTTGTAGAGTAAATTCAGGAGTGTTACTGTAAGATCCTTAAACCCCTTTGTTCTTTATATAAATCGGTAAGGGTCCAGATAGTTCTGGTTTTGTTAAGCAGGTGCCACTTAATTAACTTCTCAAAGGATTTCATGATACGAGAGGTTAATGCCACCAGTTTGAAGTCACTTGATACTTTGGGATGTGTAGGAAATACAGTACAAATGGGATTATTTGCTATAAATCTAAAGACATCTCAAATAAGGAGAAGAAAAGAGAGAGCTGCTCTGCACAGGAGTGAAGCAGACACCCACATATGTCTGGACCCAAGCTTTTTTTATCTATCTGCATTTATCTCATCTGTCTTTTTTGGGAGTTGACGGCTGATGATCTGTTCTCTTTGAGGTGCCGAAAGATGATGAGCCAGCCTCTTTGGGTTGAGAAGCCACTAACTCTGTCTGGGGCAAAAAGCTCACACTTTCTTTGGCCTGGACGTAAGTCTCCATAGAGGCTTGAAGCTGGACACCCTGAACTACCTCTAAGAACCACTCTGCCTAACTAAGCTCTGTGCTACTGACTACGCCCACTCTGTGAAGATTTGAAAAGCAGCATTACTTCAAGAAGGCAAATTCAGAGCCTACACTCTTGTGCCAGAAAGAGTAACGCTTCTTCCTGTGAAGCTGCAGAGGACACAGCAAAAGAGTCTAACAGCAAGCTAAGGAAGTCAACATCACACCATGGATAAAGGACTATAGAACAAAAAACTAAAGAGTGCACTCCAATACAAGAAGAGTCCTCCACTTGAACCTGGAGCAACAACACACAACTCCTTACATCAGACATCATCCTTAAAGCCCTGGTATCGCTAAACTGTTTATCTGTGCCAAGATAAATTAGAACTCTAAATACCCTGTAAACATCCAGTCTCTAATGTGTTATTTGTTTGTCTGTCTCGTCTGTCTTCTATGTCAATATATATGCAGTTATCATATTTCTGTAATCCTTGTGTTTATCAATTAATTATATTATTCTGTTTCTTAAAACAAGTGTTTCAGTTAGCTTGATAGATGTCTATTGACTGGAAAACCCATCACTTTAATTTAATTTCTTCCAATGCCAAAGGCAAAATTACTAATTAACTGATTGATCAACATCAGTCAATCAATTCTTCTTTCCACTGCATGCACATTTTTCTACATGCCAAAGACTGGGACAATACATGAGTAATTACTTGGATTAATTAATATGTGATCCCACAGATGTGTGAATGAGACATTCATTTGCTCACACTCAGGTGACTAATATTAAAGCCTAATACCAATTAATTAATACGTGAGTCTAATTAGTGAATTCTGATCAAAGACTTGTTCTTGCTATTCTGAAGATCCAGCTTAGGTCAGGTAGGCTACCACCTACTAGGAGAACGAGGCTGGACTAGGTCAGACTCCAAGATCAGGCTGTTTGTAATGAGTTTGCATACAGTTTGTGTGAGGAACTTGCAGACTTGGGTGTGAATGTCGATCCTATTGAGATGTGGGAGACATTCAGTGATAAGACCCTGAATGTTGCTGCGGGTTTTTGTTGGTGTTGTCAATGTTCCCAGAAGGAGGTATTTCATCTCACAGGGCACCCTGGATATTATTGAGAGGTGTCACAGTGCATGGTGTGATGGCAATTCCGGTCTGTACCAGGAACTGAGAGGGATGGCTGTGAGGGCTCTGAGGGCATTTGCTAGAGGAATCTGTGAACAAGTGACACATACCATCTATGGTCTGGTGACCCAGGAACTGAAGGATTACGCACATCTGTTCTTTGGAGAGTTGCAGTCAGGAAGGGTGATGGAACAGTCCTTACAGATGGCTCTGCAATTGTGAGATGCTGGGCAGGCCACTTTGAGCAGCTGTTTAAAGCTGATCCTCCGACTAGGAAGTTGGATATCTCTGGGTCCACAGTTCTTAAGGCTAATCCTCCAATTAGCTGTGAACCACCCAATCACTTTGAGACTGCCGAGGTGGTGAAGCAGCTGAGGGTAGGGAAGGCCACAGGGATCTGTGGTATCTGGGATGAACTTCTCCAGGCTAGTGGTAAGGGTATCCTCCTGGCATTGCAAGCAATCTTTGCTTCCATTTGGGGAGACAAGTGTCATCCCAACTGACTGGAAAACAGGACTTGTTGTCCCTATCCCGAAAGGAAAGGGTGATCACCTAGATTGCGGCAACTACAGGGGGATAACACTGCTTTAGGTACTAGGTAAGGTCCTTGCTAGGGTCACCTTCAATAGGGTCCGTGATCACTTGTTCACCTACCAGCAACTGAAATGGTCTGGTTTTATGCCTAAGAAAGTCTGCCGTTGACCGGATCCTGGCACTAAGGGTATTCACTGGGCGCAAATGCGAATATCAACAGAGCTTCTTTGCAGCTTTTGTCAATTTTTATAAAGTGTTCCACTTGGTTGATCAAGCTGTTCTGTGGGACATCCTGATACTGTGAGTGCTGTGCAGAGTGGAGGCAGAGCCTCTGCATTTTTCCCAGTTTATTCTGGGATTCATCAGGGGTGTGTTCTTCCTCTCACCCTGTTCAGTGCTTGCATGGACTGGATGTTGGGCAGGGTCGTGGGGTTCAGCGGCTGTGGGGCATCTTTTTATGAAGAAAGATTCAATGATCTTGACTTTGCTGACAATGCTGTAATCTTTATGGAGTCAATGATTGGGACTGTTGACTGAGTGAGAAGTCTGAGTGTCTGGGCTTGCAAGTGTCCTAGATAAATATCAAGATCCAGGCCTTTAATGACCTCTTGGGCACAGCCATCAGCAGTGTGTCCATTTGAGGAGATAGTGTCGACTATGTCGAGATGTTTAATTACCTCGGCTGCAATATTCATGTGTCTGGTTACTCTTCCTATGATGTCAGTAGATGGAATGGGAGAGCATGGGGGGTCATGAGGTAGCTGGAAAGGGGTGTGTGACATTCCTGATAGCTTTGCAAAAGGACGAAGGTCCAAGTCTTTAGAGTTGTGAGGTAGCATAAGTTACGGCACTATGGCCATGTGGCGCAATTCCCCAAGGGTGACTCAGCTCACGGGATTCTCAGGTGACAAGGCCAAGGGAATGCCTACCTAACACCCAGCTATGGAAGACAGATGGTCATTTCCAGAGGGTGGGACTGGACTATGTTTCTGCCTGTGGGATTCCTAACTGGGATCCCAAGCTGTTTCGTCGTTTTGGTGGGTGCAGCAATGCACTGTACCAGTGCATGCTCTCCAACCTGACCTGACCTGATTCTGATGTCATTTTGTTTAGTTATGGGCAGCAAAATTATGTGAGCTCTATGAGAAGACACAGCTTCCCAGTTGCTAAGGGTATGGTTTCAGAGGTTGTGATCTGTAATCAATCACAAACAGGTTAAAAGGTCAACACTGGCAGCCATTTTTTTCTATTTGAGATTGCGGATAATTTCCTAAAGTACTATTGGGTCTCTTTCTCTCTCAGACACATAACTTTTTCTCTTTTTGTTCTTTGACCACAGTTTTGGGTTTTGTTTTTTAGCTTTGGTGAAAGGGTAGTTGGTTTTAATTTTTGCTTGTATCTTTGACTACGTCTAATTTTCCTGTCTTCCTCTTTCAATAAAATATTATATCTTCATTTGAGTCAGCATAGCAGTGTGTGGGAAGAGCTCAAATCTATTGAAATAAAATGGTAACAGCCTGTGTGTCTTTTGAATTCTTCACCTTTACTTGATGTTATTTATCTGTTTTGTTATCTCAGCTTCTTAAATCCCAGCTGAAGATTCACTACTTCAGTTTAGCATATCCTGACTAGAGCCGCTGATTAACTGTACAGACTGCCTCTCTGTTGTTAGTCATTAGGACTAAAACATAAGTAACAAGATAGTTATAAGTTGTTACTAACCCTTACTTATTCTGTTTCTCTTCTCGGTACTCAAATGTGGCACTTGGTGCCACGGCCCACCTGCCAAGTTGTTTTGCCTGCCTAAGGTAAAGTCATCCCTGATGGAGGATCTCAGGAATCGTGGGAAAGTGGGTCCTTTCATCGGATTTGCGCTATTTCAGCTGTGGAATGGCCAAATGGGGAAGGCAGCTTGATGAATGAGGTCTCCAGGACTCTAAACAAATCCAAATCATATTATGTGATATCATCTACTGTTAAATTCTACTCCGTACATCTAAAATTTTTATTTTTATACTGAATTGAGGATTTGTTCTGTTCTGTGTATTGTACTGTATTGTATTGACCCCCTCCTTTTTGACACCCACTGCACGCCAAACCTACCTGGAAAGGGGTCTCTTTTTAAACTGCCTTTCCCAAGGTTTCTTCCATTTTTTCCCTAAAGGGGTTTTCTTTGGGAGTTTTCTCTTGTCTTCTTAGAGAGGCAAGGCTGGGGGGCTGTCAAAGCCCATTGCGGCACTTCTTGTGTGATTTTGGGCTATACAAAAAATAAATTGTATTGTATTGTATTGTATTTTGTACACTAAGGAGATCATTTCAACCCTCAGACTACATCACATCTCTTTGTTTGTTACCCAGTCATGCAAAAATATCATAAAGTTTGGCATGTAGGTTTCTTTTTTTTTTTTATTAATTTTATTTTAATCATTTCGTACAAATAGATCAATTTTTACAAAAAACAGGATTGAAAAACAAATAGGTTTCTGTTGGTCCAACTTAAAATATAGGTATCATGGTGTTTCAAAAAATTTTGGGTTTATAACATGGAATAAAATCCAAAAACGGTGAATTATTCCAAAGCAAATTTTATATGTGTAATACAACTAAACCAACTTGAACTCCAGGCTACATAATATTTCAAAAAAGTTCATCAGGAATGGCAGTTGTAATGGGGGATGGGACAAAAACCTCATCACTTCAAAAGGGCTGAGTTCAAATTAAGGACATTTTGCATTCATATTACTGTTGATCCAACTTTGAATCTAGGCTTTTAGTTCTTTCAAAAGTACAATCAAGAATGTGGTTTGTAGTTGGGGTGGGGGGCGCAAAACCAAAACACCATTATTATCCCAAAACAGTTCAGCTGATGGTAATGAATTTGGCTTATTTTTTAGGTTTGCCTCTAATTACAGTAAGGGCCACATTTCATATTAGAGATTCAATAGAAATGATAGTGGGGAGAATGGGTTTGGTGTGTCTGACACAAAAATCACTTTCACAGAATTTTATATTTATATTTATAATGTCGTTAAAGCAATAAAAGATTTAAAGGGAAAATTAAGAGAAAGACATGAAACAGAAAAAAAGATCAAAAAAGATCAAAATAGGGGGATTGAAAAGAACTGAAATAACATACTCAGAGTGCGGGATGAAATATCAAGGTCAGAGACACGGAGCGAAACTCAGGAACCTAAAAGATCAATTTGAAAACAAGGAATTCTAAAAGAAGGTTTATCAAAGGTTGGTTTTCCACAGCTCGGATTAAGACATGGTGAAATGGATAACCTTTTAAACCCAATGCCGGAATTATCCACGGGTTCATGTTTCCTAATGACATGAAAAGATACCAAGGCAATGGAACATAGCTACAGCGGTCCCAAAAACATAAAAGAAAGCCATCAGAATGGAATAAAATCCAAAAAATATAACATTAGTGTTCATGTAAATGAAAATATAAGCCTCATGGAGTTGCAAGAATTTCATTGAGGGGGTCATAATGAGTGGGCCGACATCACAAAAACAGGTGATTGGATGTTCATGTTTTGCATGTATGTTACAATGTACCCAACATCACATACAGAGTTAAGAAGTATCAAAACTTTCGTTTTGAATTGAAGATCAATAGAGGGAACAACGCAACAAGCAATATTTATGACCAGCTTACATGTTCTATCAATGATTTAACTATTCTACAAACCATTTAGTATATTAATATGGGATTAAATAACTATTCGTGTCATCACAGTAAACTGGGAAATACAAAGAAGTAGCATTTAGGGACCCAACCCAACAAGGAGCTTTTAAGTTAAAGCAAATAAATTGATAATAATCATAGAGGTAGTGTAAGATGACTGTCAGGACACTAGAATTTCAGCCAGCAATGACAAAAGGGTCATCTTATACAAATACACACAGGAAACGCTGGGTACTTCTGTTAGTAAGAAATAAATGCAGTTGTATGAGAAACTATCAGTGATTACACCATGATGGCTAATGTGCAAGACGGGCCTTCACTACGCAAAACACGAGACCACAAATGTGTGGGATGCCCTTTTAATAATTAAGGAGGGAGAGGATAACATTTATTAAACTGCAAGGTCTGAATATGTCAGAGAGACTATATTGTTCAAACCCTAATGTCCTACAGCTTGCATTCATAACAGAACGAAACCACAGATGTGTCAGGCAGGCATTGATCAAACCGCACAATCACAGATGTTTTGGAGCAGCTCGCACTGATTGAAGGAGGAGGAGGGTCTTAACTAAATTAAAGCATGTGGTTTCATGCAGATGTATAGGATCGTCTTTCATTTAGTAATGCACGAAGCCATGGATTTGGGAGAGGAGTTTATTCTGGTTATTATTTATTAATTAGTGTCTTTTCATCAAATTTTTCCTGCTGACCTTGGAACAGGACTTTGGTATGGATCACCAATCAGACCCAGAATCAGACCTTTGTCACAACCCACTGAAATCATCAACGCTAGCTGGTGACAAGTTGAGTATGTTAAAATTTTTGTGCCTTTTCTGTTAAGCTTATTCTTATTCTTTTAATACCCCTTTTGTGATAATTATCTGCACAATTTTATGAAGAGCATTACTAGGTCATATACTGTAGATTATAAGAATTCTGTGCAGTTATCTTCTGTATGCTTACTTATTTTGTTTTGTTGCTTAAATTTGTGGGTATTGGTTATATTTTGGGATGGTCACCGGTGCTTTCAAGGTATATCCTTTATTTCTTTCCCTTTCATTTTGAACATATAACATTTAATTGGTTGTTTCCTGTTTATCCTCTACATCCTTGTTGTTCTATTGAACACAAGCAGGTACAGTAATTTTTTATTTTACTTGTAGATGAGTTTTAAAATCAGCTCACTCAGAGAAACATAGATTCATATAAAAAGTTACAAAGGGTGATCTGATAATCTGTAAATGTCAGCTTTGTGGCATCCCACAGATTTCAGGAGACTAGGAATTGATGAACCATTCTATGCTGAATTGTCTGGTTTTATCTAACTTATTTTACAATCAATAAAGCCAAACTGCAAAAATAACCCTCCTTTATCACACAGAGTAACACTAAATGGAAATTAAGGGGAGGTACATTTAAGACTGAAGCAAAGAAGCACTTCGTTACACAGGGACTCTGGAACAAACTACCGAGACATGTAGTTGAAGCAGAAACCTTTACAACCTTTAAGAAAAATCTGGATGAGATACTGGGACAGTCTAGCTATTAGCTAAGCACACAAGATTGATGGACTGAATGGTCTCCCCTCGTTTGTTAAATGTCTTATGTTCTTATGTAAAGATGCTGTCTGTGAAACTTCAAAATTCACAGGGATCCGCATCACAAATTGAGGGAACAAATCTGAAATGGTCTGAAACTCTCAGCAGAATCAATCAATTTTTGAGGAATGGTTTAAGCACTGTTGCAAAGAACCCCATGAAAAAGTAGCATTCCAAAATTAAATAAAAATGTCATCGAGCAGTTTGCGTCTCAGAAGTACAGACAGGGAAAACGTGTCTCTGTGTTGCATACATTCACCTTAATGAAGAGAGCAAGGTTTCCTCTGCCCATAATTATTAAACACTTCCCTCAAGAGCATGATTTATTCGTTTAGTGTGGCTCATTAGTATCAAAATTTGAAATGAGCTAATTCAAAATATGTTATGACAGCCTGTCAGCTTTAATGTGTTCTGTAATATGTTTCAAGACACATTTATTGCAATTACAATTCTCTGATTATCCATTGCATCCTATCTCTAAACCTGCTTATCCTGAGTGGGGTTATGGGAAAGAAAGCACTGGGCGCACAACAGGCACAATCCCGGGACAGAAGCCAGTCCATGGCAGGATGATCACACACACACACATCTAAAGGAACATCTAAAGGCTTCAGAAACATTGTGGGCCCCTATGCTCCTTGGGCCCCTGGCCAGTGCCCATACTTTAAGACAGCCCTGGCATGCAACAGATAATATTCTCTTAGGATGCCAGGATGCTGGAAACTTCATAAACAGTAGAAATATCTAGTCAGCAGAATGATGGTGTGAAATTGGCATTGGAAAGGCAATAGGTGGTTGAATATGACACAGGGGCACCACCAATTAGAAAACCGATCTCCAAAGCACAAAGCACAAAGTTGAGATCAAATCAATAAGCAAAAGTTTTCAACACTAACTTGGTTTCATTACCTGTAAATATTGCTAACACTCTTTATAATTTTTTTTAGAACTAATCCAAGGCTTGCTGTGCATTTGTCCCTTTAAAACAGAATGATGCAGCAAAGTGAGCTCCCTGGACTATGACTTATCACATAGATAGTGATAATCACAATAAACAACATTAAACCCATCTAGGGTGGTGCCACTGTGGTGCCCCCAGCATAATATTAAAAAGAAGATGACAATGTCAAAAATGCTTCAAAAATTCCAAAACAAAAATAAACAATTCCTTAAATGCTAAAATGAAGATTCATCACAAGATGTGCAGAAATACTGAGGCTCACTAGAGCAACCATATAGACGATGTACTTAAAGCATCTTTGAGCATCTTGCTCATCATCTTCATTGTCTCTGCTTTTTCAGCCATAGCTCCAAAAAATAGACAGATTGGGAGAGTATGGGGGATCATGAGGTCACTGGAAAGGTGTGTGTGTGTGTGGCGATTCCGATATTTATGCAAAAGGATGAAGTTCCAAGTCTTTAGAGTTCTGGTGCTTCCTGTCTTGCTATATGGTTGCGAGACATGGATGCTATCCAGTGACCTGAGGCGAAGACTGGACTCCTTTGGTACTGTGTCTCTCCGGAAAATCCTTGGATACGGCTGGTTTGACTTTGTGTCGAATGAGCGATTGCTCATGGAGTCCCAAATTAGGCACATTACCTGCATTATGAGGGAGCGTCAGTTATGGCACTATGGCCATGTGGTGCATTTCCCCGAGGGTGATCCAGCTTGTAAAATCCTCATTGTTGGGGACCCAAGTGGCTGGACCAGGCCAAGGGGCCGCCCACGTAACACCTGGCTGCAGCAGATGGAGGGTCATTTCTGGAGGGTGGGACTGGACCGCGTGTCTGCGTGGGCGGTTGCCAACCGGGATCCTGAGTTGTTTCGTCATGTAGTGGGTGCAGCAACGCACTGTACCAGTGCATGCTCCCCAACCTGACTTGAAAAACCACCAAGTGAGGGCTGGCCCTGCCCCTTCCAGTCTATGAATTTAGACTCAGAACCTAACCTGAAGAAAGCTGCACTATGTTGTTTTACTTTACCTAGGATAAGGAACATTTTGTTTGTTGAGCTGGAAATGCCATCTTTTTTTTGTGCCATTGTGCCCAGTATTTGTTTCAGTTTGCTTTTTTAAATGGGGCCACCTGGTTTGTGCCCCAAAATTTTGAAACGACTCCTACAATTTTGTACTCTATTTACAATATATACATAAACACACACGCACACATACACGCAAGCACATAGGGAGCCGCTTAAAGACCCGACGAGCAATGTAGCATTGGGGGACAATGGCGGGGTACTAACCTCTCTTTCTTTATTTCCGCAGAAAGAACGAAGTACCACTGCCTTGAATTCACCCGGATTCACTAACAGAACCCAGCTGCTTCCGGGTCCCTTCCTTCCCTCTGGTCCCCTTCTGATGACGTCATGACTCCCATCCACCACCACAGTTCCTTCCTAGCATTCCGTCTGCCTGCTTCTGATCCCACCCCATAAATTGTTCCCCTTCGCTACCACCTTTGTCTGTTGTAACTTTGGAAAAAGCAAACACTGACCATAAGTACTTTACAATATACGGGGCTGGAAAACCCAAACCTTTATGATTGTTTTGTGTTCTTTTTACTGTGGTGTAGTCGGCAGGATATACAGCCCAAAGAATGTCGGAAGGGCAGGACTTGAATACAGTCTTAACTAAAATGATGAACGAGCTCCAGGCTATGAAGCTGGAGCAGGCAGCCATGACGCGGCTGGCAGAGACCAAGACGTGGCTGGCAGCAGCAGAAACAGTAAAGCCGGAGCCCGCACGGCCTCCACCTCCTCCAAACATCCCGCTCTCTGAGTCGGACGACATTGAATCATATTTAATGATTTTCGAGAGGACTGCCTCTCGAAATCAGTGGCCGAGGGTGGAATGGGCGTCCATACTGGCACCATACTTGAAGGGCGTCACACAGCAGGCCTATCACGACCTCCCCGAGGAGGAAGCCGCTAACTATGACCTCTTGAGGGCTGAGATCCTCAACCTCTACGACGTAACTTTGGGCCAGCAGGTGAGGGAATGGCAGCAATGGAAATTTGACCCCGATTGCCCAGCCAGGGCCCAGGCATTTGAATTCTGGGGCAAACTGGGGTGTTGGCTGAGCCCGAACATCAACCAGGTGCACCAGGTGGTGGAGCAGGTGGCCTGTGAGGGGTTCGTAAACGCCATGCCTGAATATTTCGTCCAGAAAGTCTGTAGACATCCATACAAGGATATGTAAGGCCTTCTGGAGGTTCTGGAGTGCCAACTGACTAACCCCGAGCCCACCTGTCCCGCTGCAGAGGCTCCGGTTAAACCCCGGGAAAAGGTGCCAGCCCCGCCGTGCTGTTTCAAGTGCGGTGAGGTTGGGCATATCCTCACAGCCATCCCATTAAATATTGAGCCAATGGACTGCACCTAGGCCAAAGGAGAGAGGTGCTGTGCTCTGATGAATCCCCTGGCTGTCCCAAATACGGGAGTGGTGTTGGTGAACAGGCACTCAATTGTGGCTTTATTTGACTCCGGGAGTAACATTACCATTGTGGCTCGCCGTTATGTTCTACCATGACAGTGGGTAGCTCAACAAATCAGTGTGCCCTGTGTACATGGGAAGATCAGATCATATAGGTCCGCGAAGTGTTTTATAACCTATAAAGGTGAACCGAAACAACTGCTCATTGCCCGAGCCCCCCTTTCCAGTTATATTAGGACAAGACTGGTCAGAAAGTAAATGCGGTAGCTCAGGAACCACTCCTAAAGCTAGGTTGGGTCTGATTATGGATGGACAAGGCACCATCCCAGCTGCTCCCACGCCGTGCTCTTCGGCGACTAGTGATGATGTATACAACCAGGGGGAAGACTCTCCAATGATGGACCTTGACCCAGAAGTACAAGTCAGGTGAGGATCCAGGTTGGATAGCCGCTAACCCGGTGCTTCTACAAGATCCGCTTGTTGGCATAGATTACCAGTTTCGTTCTACGCCGACTTAATTTAAAAGAGAACAGTGGAATGATGATTCCCTGAAGTTTGCTAGGAATGCCATAGTTTCCAATGACAGCACTTCGCCAGAAAATTCCATGCCACCGGGACCCTACTTTGTATTAGAAAACGATCTGTTGTATCGAGTAGCGGAACACGAAGGTGAGGTATGGAAGTTGTTATTAGTACCACAGACCTATCGGCAGGAGGTCTGCGAACTGGCTCATGCCCACCTCCTAGGCGCCCATCTCGGGGCCGAAAAAACCCTAGAGAGATTAAAACTTTGTTTCTATTGGCCCGGAATCAACGAGGAGGTCTGGCATTTCTGTCAATCCTGCTCAGAGTGTCAGCTACGTCAGATTCCCAGGAGGGACTGTGCTCTTCTATTTCTGTTTCCGCTCTTTGATGTTCACTTTGAAAATATCGGTGTTGATCTTGTAGGCCCCCTAGAACCTTCAACTCGTGGCCATAAATATATATTAGTTATAGTCAATTACACAACTCGATACCCAGAGGCGGCTCCCCAGTGCTCTGCTAATACAAAAAATATCGCATGGGAATTAGTAGGGCTTTTTTCCCTGTTTGGGTATACCTAAAGAAGTCCTTACAGACCAAGGTACACCCTTTACTTCGGATACGTTCAGGGAGGTTGCCAAGTTACTCCGTATTAAGCATTTTAAAATGTCTGTTTACTATCCTCAGACAGATGGGTTGGTAGAAAGGTTCAACCAAACCCTTAAACAGATGCTTCCCAAGTAGTCAACACGGATGGTAGGAACTGGGACCAACTTTTACCCTAGTGCTTTTTGTTTATCGGGAGGTGCCACAAGCCTCCATGGGCTTCTCCCCTTTTGAACTCTTATACGGACGCCAACCTCAGGGTATTTTGGACATCCTAAAAGAGGGTTGGGAAGGGGAGACTCTTCCCTCCACCAACATTTTGGAATATATCGCACAATTACACGATAGATTGGCTAAAATCCGACCCATCCTAAAGGAACACATATCGCAAGCTCAAGCAGCGCAGGCGCGGAATTATTATACAAACACCTCCCTGCAGGAATTCCAACCAGGGGACCGAGTGATGGAACTCGTGCCCACTTCCCATTCAAAACTACTGGCCCATTGGTAGGGCCCTTTCGAGGTTAAAGAGAGAAAAGGGCTCGTCGACTATTTAGTGAAACAACCGAATCATCAACCGAGCAAGAGGGTATACCACATTAACTTGCTGAAACAGTGGAGGGATAGGGAAGACCACCCTCTCACCGGCCCAACCCTCTCCCTTTTCTCAAAAAAATCAGACCTTAACCTCGGCCACAATCTGACTCCCCACCAGCGACAGGAGCTGAAAAGTGCGATCCTTCCTATCCCGGAAGTAGTCAGTGAGGCACCAGGCTGCACCTCACTGATTGAGCACGACATTGTGACGGACCGAAGGGTGGTAGTCAGGGAACGGCCCTATCGCCTCCAGGAGGCAAAATGTGCAGAGGTGGAGCTATAAGTTCAACAGATGTTGCACATGGACATTATTGAAGAAAGCCACAGCCTGTAGGCCAGTCCCATCGTTCTCATTTCAAAGCCAGACGGCTCTTGGAGATTTTGTAATGACTTTCGGCGTCTCAATCAAGTCTCCAAATTCGATGCCTACCCAATGCCCCGCGTGGACGAGCTCCTTGAGCGACTGAGGATGGTACATTATTTGACTACTCTTGATATGACTAAGGGATACTGGCAAATTCCCTTAACGGCATCCGCAAGAGAAAAGACAGCATTCAGTACCCTTAGTGGACAATGGTAATACAAAGTTCTTCCATTCGGACTGCACAGTGCACCAGTGAAATTTCAGCGTCTGGTAGACAGAGTGCTTAAGACCCACCAGTCCTACTGTGCCGCCTACCTCGATGACGTGGTCATTTATTCCGGCAACTGGGAGGAGCATGTATTGCAGGTTTACGCCATCCTCCTGACGCTAGCGAAAGTGGGGGTCTGTATCAATCCCTGGAAATGTTTTTTTGGATTGAACAAGGCCAGATATTTAGGCTACCTGGTGGTGGGGGGACTGGTGAAACCACAGTGTTCAAAAATCAAAGACATCCTTGAATGGCCCTGTCCGATAACCAAGAGGCAAGTTCAAGCTTTCTTAGGATTAGTGAGTTACTACCTTCAGTTTGTACCTTGGTTTTCCAGGAGAGTCGCACCCTTGATGAGTCTAACAAAGAAAAGGGCCCCTTTTCATGTGGTATGGGATGACTCAACAGAGCGGGCATTCAGCAACTTAAAGACGGCTCTAACAATGGCATCCGTTTTGAGAACACCTGACTTCTCTCTTCCTTTTCTTCTCCAGACCGATGCTTCAAACACAGGTCTAGGTGCCGTGCTGAGCCAAAGCTTCGATGGTAAATAACACCCTGTGATTTACCTGAACCGGAAACTGCTGGACCAGGAGACAAGGTATGCAGCGGTAGAGCGGGAACCCTTGGTCATCATGTGGGTGGTAACTCACCTGCGGTATTACCTGTTGGGCTGGGAGTTCACCCTGGTAACAGACCATGCTGCCCTCCAGTGGATGGCTGTTCACAAGGAGACAAACCCTCAAGTCACCAGGTGGTTTTTGGACCTGCAGCCATATAAGTTCACTGTCACTTATCGCTGTGGTAACCTACAGGGTAACGCTGATGCTCTCTCCTGGGTTCACAACCTCTCGGTTCGGGCCGCCGGACCCGATGGGTTGGGCTAAGAGGGAGTTAATGTCACACACAAGCGCATAGGGAGCTGTTTAAAGACCCAACGAGCAACGTAGCATATCGTGCCAGGGGACAACTGCGGGGTACTAACTTCTCTTTCTTTATTTCTGCAGAAAGAACGAAGCACCACCGCCTTGAATTCACCCGGACTTCTGGGTCCCTTCCTTCCCTCTGATCCCCATCTGATGACATCATGACTCCCATCCACCACCACGGTTCCTTCCCAGCATTCCATCTGCCTGCTTCCGGTCCCATCCCATAAATTGTTCCCCTTCGCTACCACCTTTGTCTGTTGTAACTTTGGAAAAAGCAAACACTGACCATAAGTACTTTACAGTATACAGGGCTGGAAACCCCAAACCTTTATGATTGTTTTGTGTTCTTTTTACAATATATATATGTGTGTAGTCACACATGGGCACCTACTGTACTGTATACCATACTACATCACTGCAAGAGGGGTCAATGTCATTAAAGGTCTTGTTTCTACCTTCTGCAGCTCAGAAAAGTTTCCTAATAAGGGCATCTGAGCTGCCCCCAGTGTTCAAAGAAGGCAGCTCTTCTTCCGATTGTAGCCCTATACTGCTGGAAGACTCGCAATTTACATCACCAACAAGCAAAGTTTTTTTTTGACAAAAATGTTGTCACACACTAATAGTGCAAGATGCAGAAGACAGGAAGATATGGAAAAAGATGATCCATTGTGGCAACCACTTACTTAGAGCAGCCAAAAGAAGGAGAAGAAGATAAATTGTCACACACTAGCAAATTGGAGGCAGTCAATGGGCTAGACAAAACCTGATATGTGGGACTGGCGATTTACTGGATTCACTAACTCTTCTTGTCTTTTCCTCTGAACAGTAGCCTACCTAAATTCAGTCACTACTACCGGTTCCAGACTCCACTTGACTCCTGACTTCACATCTTCTTCTGACCCTGTGGACACACCCCTTCCTGTTCAGCGACTATAAAACCCAGCCACCTCACCTTTGTCAGTCAGTTCCATTTTGGACACAGTCCTTAGTGACTATTCTGTTTCACCAGTGTGCTAACTCATTTCACTTTAATTTTCTCAGGACTCGAATATACGGGGAGAAACCCCAAACCTTTTCTTGTTTCTTCTGTCCATGTTACAATATATGTGTATGTATATATATATATATATATATAAGTACTGCCCTTGCACCCAGAAGCACTCCGGGCGTACACAGTTCCTAGTTCGGCATCACTTCCTGGTGTGGCGGAAGTGCTGTCCTCCAGGGCTCTAGGACCTTTTCCAGGCATCCCAGTGGGGCAAGAGCCCTGGTCATCTGCCACAATATATATATATATATATATATATATATATATATATATATATATATATATATAAGATATAGATATATATACTCGTACATAAATTTGGACAAAGGGTTTTACAGTATAATGGTACTAAAAAAATGTACAGAAAAACACAATTTTTTAAATGGTATGATATCTGCATTACTTTAATTTCGGTAAAAGAAATAAATGGTAGTTTTCAAGCAACTTACACTCAGTTGTTTATTAGCGTGATCAGGGGTATCTCCCACTCTTTGATCGTTAGAAAAAATGACTCAGGATAGGATAACCCCTGGGTCTTCAAACATATATTTATATAAAAATGCCAGAGACTGCAAGAAGTGTCCCTCCTCCTGCTCCTGCTAATGATTTGTTGAGTGTAGCATTGCAAGAAGGTATGCAAGTTTTCAGGCTGGGAGAATGAAGCAACTGTGAGATGGGGGTGAGGGGGAAGTTATCCGTGATTTGCTTCAGAAGTGTTCTGATACCAATACAAAGGTCTGAAAACTGGTAATGTAAACAAGCTAAGATTTTAGTATTGATCTAACACTAGTTGAGCACAACAGGATATTTATTATTTCATTCCCAGATCATTTACAATCTGAAGACATTATCACTTCAAATTAAACTAAACAATTCCCTAGTTTTACAACATCTCTTAGAAGAAACTAGCCACCACTGAATATTATGCAGTAGATCTAGACCATTATTTAATATATTACTATTAGTAACAATTTTAAATAATTTATTTTTAATTAGTTTACTTCATTATCAGCATGGGACATTTCTATTTAGGTTTCTCACTAATTTTGGGATTGATTTTGGGTTGCCAATATGATACAAAAAAACTCTTCAAAATACAGTGCATAAAATCATTCATACAATTAGTTTTACCAAATGGACTTCAGAAAATTACAGTATGTTGTTACTTGTAAAATTTATCATTGGATTATGACGTTGAAGTCACGGAAAACTTAAGATTATGTGTGAAGTAAGAAAGAGAATTAGGAAGAAATGAAGTATGAAATGAAGAAATGAAGTTTCCCATAAATAGACATAGGGCAATATGTAATATTTTTAACTGCTGTAGCAGAGAGGTGCTAATAAAATTATCCACAGCTCCTGAATCAATGAATTTAATGATGTCCTTATTAAAAATCACGGCTGGCTCCATTAATGAGTTTTTCAAGATGACTTGACTATAAGTGGCCACCAACCCTCACTCAGAACAGGCACTTTAGTTTCCATGCCACTTCATTTATGATTTTTACTGATCATAAAATTTTAATTTGGTTTGAAAAATGCTAAACCTTTAAGTGTTAGGAAAGCTAAGTGGGTTTTTTTGCATTAGTCATTTTAACTTCATTGTCTCATATTGCACAGGAGATAAAACCAGCAGTCTTTGTAGATTATACAAACCCAACAAAACTACTACTAAACCCGAGAACATTTATCACCTGAAGAATTTTTGGTTGCTACCATAGTGGATTTTCTGGACATTCTGGGGTAGAACATATTGGCTGCCTAATCACTAAAGTCATGTTGCAAACAAAATCCCTGCTGAGAGAGATTACATTTCTTTTGATTTGAGAAAGAGAGTTTTGGAATGGGTCGAATCTCCCATATGTGCAGGAATCCTGGGATTATCAAGTTGCTACAGTTATTGAAAAGATATTTTTGCTGTGACAAAATATATGCAGAAGTCCATGATTACTATCCCAAGGTCTTCCAATCAAACCATTACAACTGATTCCCTCCCAGGATGCTTATGGAAAGCAATATCCATGAATTTCATAACAGATCTGTCTCCTTTCTCAAAACTGTACCACCATTATGATTATCATTGACCATCTTTCTAACTGTGCACATTTTGTCTTTCCTCCTTATGTGAATTTCAACCATCTTCCCTAGTTTATATGAAGGTTTTCTTGTAACTTTTGTGCTGGAAAGGTGTGTAAAATATACGTATTTAGCATTTGGCTGCCACCTGGATGCTAACTTTTAAACTGAAAAGGTCAATTGCAACCTTAGGAAAGTTTTTATATTACACTAGCCATGTGCGCACAACTACGTTGCGCGTGTTAAAGTTGTCTGTGAAGGGCTCCCTGTTTAAACGCGGCTGCCAGTCGTGAACTGGGCCCTTCGTCGCACAGCATTATGATTTTTTTATAAGGGAAACAAAATTACAAAACAAAACCCTTGGACATTGATTCGATAGGAACGGCCTACTCGGAATCACTGTCCAAATAGTAATTATGTGGTGGTGGAGGAGCATTTCTGCTTCTCTCCGTTCACAGTCAGTCTCGTTTTCATGACGCTGTCGTTTCCTCTCACGATCTCTTCTCAACCTTTCTCCAATCTCACATTTTGCTTTGTGGCAATCCAAAGAGTAAGGAAGAACAAATGCTTCTTTCTTGTACTCCAAACGGAAAATCACAGAAGTGTGTCCGACTTATATACTCTGACTGCCGACTCCAAGAAGCGGGTGAACATTCGATTTGGATGAAGTGCTGCCAACGACGGTCGATAGAAACAGAAAAAACCACAGTCTCGACAACGAAGCAGGTGTCGACGCCAGATCTAAACACAAAGCATGGTGTCGACACCAGATCTAAACACAAAGCATGGTGATGACACCAGATCTAAACACAAAGAGTAGTATCGACAGTGTTTGTAAAGAAAAGTAACAACCAAGGCAGTGTCAGGAGAACATGAATTCGCGGACAAACAAAGATCAAGATCCAAATGAAGATTATATATAAAGATTAGTTAATTTAAAGCACAACAATTTGTTTAGTTTGAATGTCTGTGTTTTGAGGTGTGACTGGAGTACTACAGTCTTCAGTACTATAAGCCTGGAGGAGATTCTTAATGCAATGCCTATGTTTTAGCTGTCTCTCTACTGCCATCTAGTGCTTCTTCTTCTAATTCATTCGTGGACAAACAAAAATCAAGATCCAAATGAAGATTATATATAGAGATGGTTAACTCTTTTTCATTTAATTGGAAGGATATTTTGATATTTGGTATACTGTGCTAACCCCCCAAGGGATATGCTGATTACAGCAAAATTTGCCCATAATGTAATGTCCATTTTGCCCTCAAAATGCCCCTTGTATGGACTTAAACCTTCTTTGATTAATATACCTTCTGTTTTTTCATCATCTCCTGCCATTGCGCATTACCCCACTAGACATCGGATTGTGGGGCAGCTCGTTTGGAAGAACATCAACACAGCAGAAACGTCTGCAATATGGTTCACAGGCCGTAAATGCAAACAGGTCCTTGAGTTTAGGGCCTGACAGAAGGTGTTGGCATGTTATGTGACTGAGGGCTCCCACTTGAAAATTGGCTTCACATTATATTGGTCACTATGTTATTCAGAAAAGAGTTGGTCTTGTGTCTTACAGAGTGGCCCTTCCATCTCATTTCAAAATTCACACAACTGTGTTCATGTTTAACAACTCAAACTTATGCACTCCTTATTATAGACATATATCCTAATGTCCATCATGTTGACAGCACTGAGGAATTTGAAGGTAGAGTATGTTGTATTACAGGTTTATTATTTGGACATTGTCAAGGTTATCATCCCCAGGCTGATCACTGATCACATTCATGCCCCTTGCCTGTTGGCTTGTTTTCATGCCTGCTGTCTTCTTCTATTGTGAACTAGACAGCTCCTAAGCTCCTAAATCCCTGTAATTGCTCAAAATACCCACTGTAAAAGGCAAAAGTGTCAAAAACCTGGCTAATCACACAAGGGGAATGAAAAATCTTTATTAATAAAAAGATATATTTTTTTAAAAGCCTCTCTTTAGCAAGGAGCTCTGAAGAGCACAAAAAACACAGAAGGCAATGCCTTCATAATAAACAATCCAAAGAAATTACAGTCCCAGCACAAATTCCCAGAGGTGAAGACAAAAAAAAAAAGAGCAAAAAAAATCAGAATAATCAAATAACAAAAGACACTGGGGAAAAAGACACCACCACCATGAGCGCATTCAATGAACCACAAGGGACTGTGTGGCTTTTCCTCAGCCTTTATAAGGCTGACAACAATCTCATACAGTGATGGGCAGAGGGCTTGGCTCTTGGAGAATCACCCACAAAATGCAAGAAACACAGCAGAATACACTTTGACACATGAATATGATTCACCCAGATACATAAAAAAATGAACAGCGAAACAAAAATGAGAGATTTGAACTCCAGTTAGAGGGGTGAAACACAACAACCCAACGGACGTGATCCGAGTCTGCACCTTAAGCAGGGGTAGTATGTTAAAATCATGGATTGTTTTACATTTTTCTTATGTTTCTCTTTGTTTGTTCCAATATGCTTGGTTCCCATTTAATTTTCTTTTTTATTTTTGAGTTTGTAACTCATTGTTGCTTTCAATTTAATCTTGAACGAGGCCAAATAGTTACACATCTTGTTGCTATTGTTAGAAATGTTTATTGAAGTTACAGAAAATTAAATTCTTCTAAAAACATTATGCCAGTATGGTGGCCCCGAAGAGCAAGTGCCATAAAATGTAAAGGTGTGAGGTGCACAAGTAAACAAAGTGACATGCACAATTAATGTGATGTGCACATTCAAAGAATTAAATGGGGTGCCGCACAATTAAAAAAGGTGATGTGTAAAAATAAAAGTGGTGCCACGCAAAATTAGAGATGATGCTCTCACAATCAGAGGGGTGACGACAAGTAAAAGTGTATTGAAAGGGTAGGTACCTTGGCAAATCAAAAAGAAAACAGTGATTGGTGGCAAGGTTTGCCTGTCAGTCCACAGGGGAAGTTTCCGGTTAAGTGGTGTGCTGAGTGAGGGAAAGCTAATATAGCATGTGTAGACAAAAAGGGGCAGGGGGAGAGAAAAGACATAGCTGCTAACAAAATATTCCACTTCAATATGGAAGAGATGCCAATGGCAACCAATCAGCCCTGCACCTTCCAGTCACTCAGGATGTAAAAAGTCCACTAATCTGAGACAGGCTATTATTTTCTATACTGCCTCCAAGAAAGAATGAACACCAGTGACATTTTTGCAGCTACTTCTTTCATTAAGCACCTTGTCTTCTCCTGTCAAATAAATGGGGTCCACCCTGGAGCAACAAATTTTGATATTGCCTGTCTCCACTTGTTTTATAGATGGTAAGATCTTGCTGACATTTTTATCTAGGAGAAAGGAGAAAGTTCTTCCCTTGGTAAATTACAAAATCAAACTGGATTTATTAAAGACATATTTAATATCCCATCTTTGGTGTTTGATTAATATAATATCTTCACCTACAGAAGCTGACTCTCTAGAAGTTTTGCTATATTTGGATGCAGAAAAAGCCTTTCATTGAGTAGAATGGAGATATCCATTTACTGTTTTGTACAAATTCTGTTTGGTCCCAATATATCAGTATGGGTTAAATTACTTTATACTAGTCAGGAACCCTTGTCTGTATTAATAAGATGAGCTCAGACTACTTTAAATTAAAATGTGGAACCAGACAAGTGTGTCCATTATCACCGATGCTGTTTGAGATTACTTTTAAAAAAGTAGCTATTTATCACAGGAAGCAGTCAGAGATAATAGGGATCATAAGGGTAAGGAATCCATAGAAAAGATCTCTTCACACTGATGATACAATGTTTTATATCTCAGACCTATATTCATTAACGCCATTATATTACACCTGCTGGGAGAATTTCATAAGATTTTTGGATTAAGAATGAAATTGAATAAAAGCATGCTTTTTCTGGTGAACTCTCTGGCACATTAAATGATTTATTAAAGACACATATTTACTATCCCATCTTCAGTGCTTGTTTAATGTATTATATTCATCTAAAGAATCTGAATTTCAAGATGTCTAACAATATTTTGATGTAGAAAAACCATAAATAAAATTTTCATGGATGAATCAGAACATTTTGAACATCTGGGAATAATTATTACAAGGAAATTTTAAATAAAACTTTGTACAATGAAAAATATTAAACAAGATCTTAATGGATGGTCCTTCCTCTGTCTTACTTTTGTAGGGAAAGTCAATAACAATAATAATAATAATAATTCTTGATATTTATATAGTGCTTTTCTTACTACTTAGAGCATTTTACATAGTGAGTTGGGAGCCACTTCAGCCACCACCAATGTGTAGCATGATGCGATGAGGATGATGTGACGGCAGCCATTTCTGAACCAGTACACTTGCCACACATTAGCTGTTAGATGGTGAAGGGATGAGAGATAGCTAGCCAATTAGAGACTGGGGAAAGATTAGGAGCCCCGAGTGATGGGCAGTTTAGCCAGAACATAGGGATACAGGATGTTTCCAGGATGCCCTAGGATCTTTTACGGCCACAAAGAGTCAGGACCTCAATTTTACGTCTCATCTGAAGGATGGAGCCGTTTTTTACAGCACAGGGTCCCCATCATTGCACTGAGGAATTGGGATCCACCTTCTGACCACTGGGCAAGTGCCCCTTCTGGCTTTTCCTAGTTGATCTCCCACCCAAGCACTGGCCGGGCCCGAACATGCATAGCATCAGAAGGATTACCTGTTCTGAAGTGCATGTGTTAGTGTGCTGGCCGTCAAAATTAATATCCTTCCAAAGTTCTTATACTTTTTGCAAAACATCCTCATATACTGTACATTAACAAATTGTTCTTTAAGAAGTTTGACTCAATTTAAAATTATTTATTTATTTATACTCAAAACAGTCACATATTAAAAAAGGTAATGCTACAGGGATCTACGGCAGGAAGTGGCATGATGCTACATAATCTTTCATTCTATTGCCAAACTGCCAATACAATACAATATTAGAAATTACAGAAAACACACAAATGTACGCCTGCTTGGTTATATCAATGGAAGGGGACTGACCTAAATCTTCCTTATATGCTCCACTCTGTGCTCTAGTTGACAATATTTTTGCCAGTTTATCAGCAACCCAGTTATTTACAATTTTTTAAAGACTAGCATAACAAAACACCCTTTGATTAAAACAGGCTTAATGGTACAATGGTATGCCTGTCTGTTTCAGTTCCATCATGTATTTACAAAGCTCTGTTCAACAGATCTGCAATTATTTTATTGTTTAATTAAGCTACTTGTTACCTTTTTTGTTGGACATATCAGCCCAGTTGTGCATATACAGTACATTGCACTATTTACTGTCTAACGCTATTTGCCATTGTTCATTGGACAATCCTGCCCTCTTGTGGATACTGGATGACATAACACCCTCACTTAGGCAGGGATGCCAGATGGACAGATGTCTTATCTGTTTATACAAGGATACAGAGCCAATGTATGACACTCTTTTCAGGTAAACAAACTCCTATCTATTGCTCCGATAAATAATAATCACCTTCATTAACCTATGAATATTCACATTATAGAAGAACCTAAGGATTGTGACTTTGTGAATTTCCCCTTGGGATTAATAAAGTATCTATCTATCTATCTATCTATCTATCTATCTATCTATCTATCTATCTATCTATCTATCTATCTATCTATCTATCTATCTATCTATCTATCTATCTATCTATCTATCTATCTATCTATCTATCTATCTATCTTTACAGATTATACTGTGTTCCTAAGAATTACTTATGAATGCTCTGAAATCACTTGGTGTAGTTCTTTTTGTTTGGTGCCTCCTGACACACAGGTACAAGAAAATCCCCACATACGATATATTGACTTGACTCAATGTCTAGTTATGCAAGACATGAAACTTTTTGGGGTTCCCCTTTATTTGCAGCACTTCAGGCCTGAGAACCCTTCATTTTTAAGTAATTTTGGACTATATACGGTGCAGTAAATAACTCCCCATGATAAACAGTAAACCAATAGGTGTCATCAGCAAAAATGATCAGAAGGAACTGAAGTTGTGCATGACACCTCAAACATCCCCAGAGGATACAAGGGGGTTAAAGTTACACCTATTCAAACAAAAGAAAAAAATGGCAATCGGTAATACAAGCATGTGGAGTGTCGTTGTGTGCTATTTTGAGGTTGCTGATCATGAATGTGATAATATTTTTGATATTTAATTCTTTATCAGTGGTCCATTCCCTTTAAGACCCACCTCTTAAAGGTTAATAAGATCAAATTTCAAGCATAATCATGTTGGGTATGGTTTTAGACAAATTCAAGGTCAGTGATTACAAATATGTTATTTTACATTTTTGATAATTCACTAGGGATCTTTACTAGGGGGTGGGAATAGACCACATATCTGCCTGGGGGGTTGCCAACCAGGATTCCAAGCAGTTTTGTCTTGTGGTGGGTGTGGCAATGTGCTGTACCAGTGCATGTTCCCCAACCTGACCTGACCTGACTAGGAATCTTGGAGTCTATGGCCTCTGTCAGATTGTGAAAATGACATATTTCTATTATAATCAAGTACATTTTGACTTTAAACATATAAATTGAAGCTCACAGTTTAATATTTCAAATGTTTGATGCAGCTGTTCTTTATTATTATGTACTTCTACCTCATGAAGTAAACTATTACATTTTTTATGAACAGCCTGAATCAAGGCAACTTATGTTAATTTGCATGTTTTGATAATGTATTTGCAGTTTACAAATTTAACCTGCCAGTGGCACTCTTTTTCTGTTATGTTCAAACTAGGAGTCTTTGCCTCCTGCTCGCTTCACTTGCTAACCAGCCTGCGCTATGCGGAAGCCTCTTCACGTTTCTGCCACTCGTGTTGTGAAAAGGGGGGCTGAATGCTCCCCAAGGAGATGCGGTCACTCCTCCAAAACCCCCTCTTAAACGGTGATACAATGGGAAATAAATACAGTTTTTTTTTACCTCCTCTTTGCTTGATCAGATTGCTGGCTTGCTGCCGTGCCGCGTGATCTGCATCTCGCGCAGTGCTTTGAACATTTAAAAGCCTGTACAGCAGCTGTCCTTTTGTCTCAATGCCTTGTCTCCCATCTCCCCCAGACATCCTCTGCTCCTGTTGGGGGTCCCACTCCAGAGGTGCGCCCCTATAAAGAGGAAGATTTTCGATCCTTTTCTGTCTCGAAAATCTCCTGCGTAACTGTGCAACTCTGTGACCCAAGCATGACAGCGTATGTGGATTTCACTTTCACCAAACAACAAATCTTTTAATGCTCATGGACACGCCTCTTCATTGGGAAGAAACAGTATTTTTCCCTGATGGCAACACGAATTAGAAGAACTACAAGTCTCCGTCTTAAAGTTTAAATCCAAACAATTTATTTGATCTCTTTTCACTGTTCCGTTATTTCACCGAGTAATAATTTCCGTTTGTTTGCACTAATTTGATCTTTACTATCATTTTTTGAGACTTTCGAATTTTCATACTTCCATTATCTCTAACCTGCTCTGCATGTGTATCGCGCCAACGTTTTTGAATTCTTTACAACGTTCTAATTCATCATCTACTTTTTGTCTTTTGTTTCCGGCTCCGGGCATGGTTAAATCTCTTGGCACAAAGTCTTGTCTCGTGGGACATGAAAGTATCTCTCTGAGATAATCACATCTCGTTTCTCTTCCCAAGATTTTTTTTATTATAATAGAGAGGTTAGAAACATCTTTAAAAAGTAATCTGGTCAACTTCCCTCATCTTTTCCTTATTACTATCCCTGAGGTGATACTGACTAGTGAAAGAAGATTGAGACAGCATCTCTAGAGTATTTTAAACAACTTTAAGGAATATTCCCCTGCATGATTGTACAAACAGAAAGGAATTCAGTCATTCATAAAACACACACCAGGCATGCCCTAATTCAGCTAGTAAATTTCTCAGCGATCACAGGTGCAGTATCTCTAAAATTGTCTAAAATATACCATGGAAAAAATGATGTTATCAAGAACCTGTACCAGTAGGCCATGTTTTGAGAAGACATTTTGAGCAAAAATCTTTGCATATCGCTCAGATAGCCTTGAAATAAAAATTATTCTTAATGCCTCAACAGCAATATTTGGAATAATGCCAGATGGGATAACATATGTGCTATGAAAAATCAGTAGTTTAAATCTAAACCACACTACTTGCACAAAAATGTATTTTGCTCCACTAGAGAATTCCCAGTCCATTCAGTCTAACTCTGTTGTTCTACATTATTTCAAATTGGAAAAGATCAAATACTAATTATGAGATTCTGTTAGGATCTTTTCAGAACTTTGCAAAGATGCTGGACTGTGCTCAACCTCTTTATCTTTCTTGCTGTTTGATTATATACAAAGAACCATGTTAGACATGGCCCTCTAGTTGTAAAGTTCTCTTGTTTGGGTGTAGGATAATGCAGAGTTTCCTAGATTGCTTTCAAAGTATACATTTTCTACGTGCTGTTATTTTAATTTGTCTTTGGTTTAAATGCTTCATTTACAAGAAAATGGGATTTTTAAAAAAAGAGATGATGAAATTCATGTAAATTATGTAATCCAGTGTAATAAAAAACATTATATCATCAATACCTTAGAATGCATCCCACTTGCAAAATCAAATTTCAGCAAATTAGCATTTCAGTAATGCTAGCAAGGAGGTTCTATGATGAGCAGCATTTGGTGAAAATCAAGCACAGAATATATACAATGATAGAACAAGATGTGTAACCATTTTAACATAGTTAACAGCAAAGCCTTTCATCAGTTAATTAACTGCCTTGAGCTAGTATACCACATTCCACCTACAGGCACTGGCATGGACTTTATATAAAAACATTTTACAGAAAATGTCAAGCTGAAGAAGGAGTCCTACAGGACCCTTTTGTCCTGTGGGACCCTGGAGGCAGCTGATAGGTACCGGCAGGCCAAGCTGAATGCGGCTTTGGTGGTTGCTGAGGCAAAAACTCGGGCGTGGGAGGAGTTTGGGGAGGCCATGGAGAACGACTTTTGGACAGCTTCGAGGAGATTCTGGTCCACCATCCGGCGTCTCAGGAAGGGGAAGCAGTGCAGTGTCAACACTGTATATGGTGGGGATGGTGCGCTGCTGACCTCGACTCGGGACGTTGTGGGAAGTAGGGGTAGTACTTTGAAGACCTCCTCAATCCCACTAACATGCCTTCCAATGACGAAGCAGAGCGTGGGAACTCTGAGGTGGGCTCCCCCATCTCTGGGACTGAGGTCACCGAGGTGGTCAAAAAACTCCTTGGTGGCAGGGCCCCGGGGGTGGATGAGATACGCCCGGAGTTCCTCAAGGCTCTGGATGTTGTAGGACTGTCTTGGTTGACACGCCTCTGCAACATCGTATGGACATCAGGGACAGTGCCTCTGGATTGGCAGACCGGGGTGGTGGTCTCCCTCTTTAAGGAGGGGGATCGGAGGGTGTGTTCCAACTACAGAGGGATCACACTCCTCAGCCTCCCTGGAAAAGTCTATTCAGGGGTCCTGGAGAGGAGGGTCCGTCGGATAGTCGAGCCTCGGATTCAGGAGGAACAGTGTGGTTTTCGTCCTGGTCACGGAACAGTGGACCAGCTCTATACCCTTAGCAGGGTCCTGGAGGGTGCATGGGAGTTTGCCCAACCAGTCTACATGTGTTTTGTGGACTTGGAAAAGGCATTCGACCATGTCCCTCGGGGAATCCTGTGGGGGTACTCCGAGAGTATGGAGTACCGGCCCCCCTGATAAGGGCTGTTCGGTCCCTGTACGATCGGTGCCAGAGCTTGGTCCGCATTGCCGGCAGTAAGTCGAACCCGTTTCCAGTGAGAGTTGGACTCCGCCAGGGTTGCCCTTTGTCACCGATTCTGTTCATAACTTTTATGGACAGAATTTCTAGGCACAGCCAGGGCGTTGAGCGGGTCCAGTTTGGTGGGCTCAGGATTGGGTCACTGCTTTTTGCAGATGATGTTGTCCTGTTTGCTTCATCAGGCCGTGATCTTCAGCTCTCCCTGGATCGGTTCGCAGCCGAGTGTGAAGCGGCTGGGATGAGAATCAGCACCTCCAAATCCGAGACCATGGTCCTCAGCCGGAAAAGGGTGGAGTGCTCTCTCAGAGTTGGTAGCGAGATCCTGCCCCAAGTGGAGGAGTTCAAGTATCTCGGGGTCTTGTTCACAAGTGAGGGAAGAATGGAGTGTGAGATCGACAGGCGGATCGGTGCGGCATCCGCAGTAATGCAGGCGCTGCATCGGTCTGTCATGGTGAAAAAGGAGCTGAGCCGCAAGGCGAAGCTCTCAATTTACCAGTCGATCTATGTTCCTACCCTCACCTATGGTCATGAACTATGGGTAGTGACCGAAAGAATGAGATCGCGAATACAAGCGGCTGAAATGAGTTTCCTCCGCAGGGTGTCTGGGCTTTCCCTTAAAGATAGGGTGAGAAGCTCAGTCATCCGGGAGGGGCTCAGAGTAGAGCCACTGCTTCTCCGCATCGAGAGGAGTCAGATGAGGTGGCTCGGGCATCTGATCAGGATGCCTCCTGGACGCCTCCCTGGTGAGGTGTTCCGGGCACGTCTAACAGGGAGGAGGCCCCGGGGAAGACCCAGGACACGCTGGAGGGACTATGTCTCTCGACTGGCCTGGGAACGCCTTGGGATTCTCCCGGAAGAGCTAGAAGAAGTGGCCAGGGAGAGGGAAGTCTGGGCATCTCTGCTCAAGCTGCTGCCCCCGCGACCCGATCTCGGATAAGCGGGAGACAATGGATGGATGGATGGATGGATGGATTTTACAGAAAATATGCAAGAGCTGAAAACCTACCTATCCTCAGCAATAAAGCTAACCCTCAGTACTTGACTGTTGAACTCCATAATTTGAAAGCCAACCATAGACCAGTATTGTGCTTGACTTGTGTTGTTAACAATATTTTCTTTATAATTCCTGTTTGTATGTTATTTTTCTTAGGCTTTCATGAAGCTATAAAAATAAATAATTTTGACCTGCTGATCACAATAAACACCTTTAATTTTTCCTTTCATGTACCATTTTATAGCAATTACCTATATTTTTGGGATGTTCTATTTCTATACGTATACAGTAGAACTACCACAAATGAAACATCTGTGGTGATCCAAAAGTAGTGCACTGCTACTAGGAATGCAGCCTGGATATACCAAGTACTGCAAATTGGACAGCTGTGCTAAAGACTCTCATTACATTAAGAAGAACTGGCCATCCCATTAGCATTTGGTTCTAGGGCAGAAACATGTGGCACATAAACCACTGGTCGACCCAACTTAAGATATTTTTGCCACCTTCTTCTTCTTCTTCCTCCAGTTCATCTTTTCCCACTTCAATGTGCTTCATCAACCCCCTCCAAACTGCTCGGTCCCCCATCTCCTCATCAGTCAAGCCCTTTTCCTTCAGATCTTTCATCATCCAACCTTCGCTTTGACCTCCCTTGCTTTCTCTTCCAATCCCATCACTTTTTCCCACATATTCATTGTCTCTCCTCATCATTTGTCTATATCATTTCAGCCTACTTTTCTGTACTTTCTTAGAAATCTCCCCAATTTTTGCTGTAACTCTGTTTGATTCATTTCTAATTCTGTCCACATATCCATCTCAACATTCTCATTTCTGCAACATCTAAATTCTTCACCTGTGCTCCCCTTCCTGCTCACATCTCAGCTCCATATATCATTGCTGCTCTTACCACTGTCTTACAAACCTTACCTTAAACTTTCCATTTAATTCTTCAATCACACAACACTCCTGATACCTTCTTCCAATTGTTCCATCCATATTGCACTGTGTTGATTATCTCTGCATCTAATTCTCCACTTCTGCCTACCTCTGATCCTAGATAATTAATTTTACACACTCTTTACAATATCTCTACCTGCAGGCTAACTACTGAATCATGATCGTCATTAAACCTAATATATTCTGTATTCTTCCTTTTTATCTTGAACCCTCTACCTCCCAACGTCCTTCTCCATTCTTCTAACTTTCTCTCCGCTTCCTCTTTTCTTGTACTACACGACACAATGTCATCATCAAAAATCATCCACTGGGGTATTGGTCTTTTATCCCATGGCTCAACACATCTATAACCAGATCACAGAGGTAAGGACTTAAAGAAGATCCATAATGCAGACCTACTCCAACTGGGATCTTGTCTGTTACCCCAAGACTTCTATTAACCAAGTCATTACTTCCTATACATATCCTGAACAATCCTTGCATACTTTTCTGGTACTCCCATGCACCTTCAGACCCCTTGCCATGACACTCTATTATAGGCCTTCTCCAAATCAATAAAAATCATATGCAATCCTTTATGTTTTTCTCAATGTTAGTCTGTCAGCTGTCTCAATACAAAGACCACATCAGTTATTCCTCTCTCTGGCATAAAACCAAACGGCTCCTCCTCTTTGGTGGTCTCTTCCCTAAGCCTTCCCTCTAAAACCCTTTCCCAAATTTTCATTATGGATGCCATTGGATTCATCACTTTGTAGTTTCCAAAATCTTGAATATTGCCCTTCTCCTTATAAATGGGTACAACCACAGTGTTCCTCCACTCCTCTGGTATTCTCTCCTGTTCATATTTCTTCTGAATTAAATCTAACAAGACATCTACTCCCTCTTCTCCTAAACTCTTCCACAGTTCTGCTGGTGTTTCATCTGTTCCTGTTAGTTCTTCATCTTAAACTTGAAGTGAAGAAAAAAATTAATTGTAGTGATGAACAAGGAAAGTGAAGGAGCTTGTTATTTGAGAAAGCTGCTTCCGTGAATAACAGCCAAGATTTAGAAAGACATGTTTCTTGGTTCACAGATCAGAAATGTCATCAAAGGCAAACAGTTTGAAGATCTACTAGAGAAATCTCATGGAAGACATTCAAGGAAACTGTTGAGAATTTTCTGGGCAAACTACAGATTTTTCAAATTATGTCCAGCTGGATGATAGCATACTTCAAGCATACAAAATCGTGAAGTGCAACATGCTGCTAAAGATTAATGTTGTGAAAGTCTTGGTGCAATTAGTGACACACATGGTGTGTTTCACCAGGACATCACAACAATGAAAAAACAGTATCAGACCAAGTGGAGTCTATCAAAATTGTTTTACTATTGCAGGACACCGATACAAGAAGCATCAGATGCTGAGTACCAATGAAAAACATGCAGCAAAACTTTCTTTTACCTTAATTGAACTAGAACAATATGTCAGCATCATTAAGCAATTAAACAAGCTAAATTCAATTTTATATTTCCACAAATTCATGATACAGTCAATCTGAAATTATAATTGTGTTCAGCTTGAAGCTGTGTGTAATAATCACTAAAAATTATCCAGGAAGTAAAAGCTTTAAAAAATGTGTTATCCAGTATTATTCATTCAGGTTTTCTGACATCAGTTTTTAATTTCGAGTATTAATTTTAAAGTTTATTATTTTTTCACCATCTTTTTCAATGCCATTTTGTTTTTCTTCCAGGTACTGCTATATTGAGGTTCACATGTCACCTGTCTTTCCCATGATGCACATGATTTGTGTGCTGCTGACGTAATCGCCACATTGGCATAAAAGTCACCTCGTGTAGCCTCACATTATCTGAGATTAGATTCATTATTTGCAAACTATGTGCTTTAATTTTTCAGAATTTTTTGGGATTGACTATTGTTCTGAACTGAGACTTTAATTTTTTGGTTATTATTTTTGGATTTGTTGTTTTCTTCTTTGATACCCAGTTTTGACCATTTGCTTCATTTTTTGATCTTATGTTTTCTCACCATCTTTCCACATAAAACGTTTTGCATTCATTTAAAGCAACTTCTGTATTTTAATACAGTCCTGCTGTTTTGGCACTGGAGACTGGCAATGTTGCATGATGGTCAGACCCACAAATAAAAAGTATAATGTACTTTGTACCCACGACTATAGTACTACAACCACTAACAACTGAAAGTTGTGTTACAGTAATGTGGCATTATACAGATGAAGACTTACACATAAAATAAGTGGTAATACAGACATGCAATTTTCCAGGCTGTCATTCAGCTGACAGATTTGAAGATAAGCTAATTACTGCTGTGGAGACATGGGGACTCAAGACAACGCACGTTAATTTGTAGCTACTAATTCCATACCAACATGAACTAGGCCTTGGTAGAATGTTTCACAAAAACATTGCGGCTTACAGTGAGTAATAGATCTAACATGTATCCAGGGGAGCAACAAGCTGTTTGGAAAATTTGTTTTTCAGCCCCGTTGTGATTTACCTCAGTTAGCAAACCCTTCTGAAGGCAGAGCAACTCCACCGCAACCAGGGGACAGGGTTAGAATATAAGAATATTAGAAATCTGACAAATGAAAGGAGGCCATTTAGTTATAAAACCCGTTTGTTTAGCTAACAGCTAAGCTGTCACAAAAATATCTCATTCAGATACTTCTTAAAGGTTGTCAAGGGTTCTACTTCAACTCCACGTTTGTTCTATATTCCCACAAGGCTTTGCATAAAGAAGTGTTTTCTGGCTTCAAGGCTAAATGCACTTCCCCTTAATTTTCACTGGTCTCCTCAAATATGTAATTCACCATTAAGCTGAAAGAAATCTGTTGAATCTCCTTTGAAGATTTTGAAGATTAAATCCCCACACAGTCTCTTCGGCGACAGACAAAACATGTTAAATTCTGTCAGAATAGGACATGTCCTTAAGTCCTGGGATGCACTCATCTCTGAACAGCTTTGAGTGCTGCTATGTCTTTTTCTTAGAGTGATGACAAGAATTGCACACGATTGTGCAGATGTGATCTCACTAGTGCACTATGTAGATTGCACAAAATGTCCTTTGATTTACATTCAATAGTTTAAATGATACAAGCTAACATTTTGTTTCCCTTTTAAATCACTTTTGTATATTGCTTAGATGATGAAAATGCTGTGTCAACATAAACCCCTAAATCCTTTTCAGAGGTTTCTTCCTGTAGGACATTGTTGTCCATCTTGTATTCATAACTGACATTCCTTTTGCCCATATGTAACACTTTACACTTTTCTATGTTGAACTACATTTTCCAAGTGCTGACCCAGTTCTCAGGTTTGTCCAAATCCGTTGCAATTGTTTTTCCTTCCTCCTCAGTGTCTGTCCTTAAGGACAAAGTGCTTCATATTAGTCTGCTGTGTCCTAGGGTTTTCCCCATATAATGAGTGAGGCTCTCTATGAGCCTTCACCGCTATGGGCCCATAAGCAACACGTTCTCTGCACCCCTCCCATCTGGACCCCCGTATGTATCTTAATTGTGGGAACAGACTATCTGAGGATATCCAGAACATGTTCTGAACTGCCAGCCTGGTAGTAAGCAAACTGCACGTGTGTCGGAATCCTAGGCATGTTGACATGTTTGTATTTCTTTAAACAAAAATGAATACAGTAATCCCTCCTCCATCGCGGGGGTTGCGTTCCAGACCCCCTCGGGAAAGGTGAAAATCCGCGAAGTAGAAACCATATGTTTATATGGTTATTTTTATATTGTCATGCTTGGGTCACAGATTTGCGCAGAAACACAGGAGGTTGTAGAGAGACAGGAACGTTATTCAAACACTGCAAACAAACATTTGTCTCTTTTTCAAAAGTTTAAACTGTGCTCCATAACAAGACAGAGATGACAGTTCCGTCTCACAATTACAAAGAATGCAAACATATCTTCCTCTTCAAAGGAGTGCGCATCAGGAGCAGAGACTGTCATAAAGACAGAGGAAAACAAACAAATCAATAGGGCTGTTTGGCTTTTAAGTATGCGAAGCACAGCGGCACAAAGCAGTTACAATGAAGGCAGCAGCTCATACCCCCTCCGTCAGGAGCAGAGAGAGAGACAGAGAAAAACAAACAATCAAAAATCAATACGTGCCCTTCGAGCTTTTAAGAGAGCGAAGCACCGTGCAGCATGTCGCTTCACTTTCTGCACAGAAGATAGCAACGTGAAGATTAACTTTCAGCATTTTTAGACGAGCGTCCGTATCGTCTAGGTGTGCGAACAGCCCCCCTGCTCAATCCCCATACGTCAGGATCACAGATAGTCAGCGCAAGAGAGAGAGAAAAGTAAGCAATCTAGCTTCTCAGCCATCTGCCAATAGCGTCCCTTGTATGAAATCAACTGGGCAAACCAACTGAGGAAGCATGTACCAGAAATTAAAAGACCCATTGTCCGCAGAAATCCGTGAACCAGCAAAAAATCTGCGATATATATTTAAATATGCTTACATATAAAATCTGCGATAGAGTGAAGCCGCGAAAGGCGAAGCGCAATATAGCGAGGAATTACTGTAACACATTTTTTAGTAATATCTGTAGAAGACCATGTGTGACATATTAGTTACTTAAAATTCTTAAAACTCATAAAATCTTTCCTGAGGAAATTATCCTTGTGTTATTTTTGATGTTTTTAGGAGAGTCATGTCAAGTCAAGTTGGGGAACATGCACTGGTACAGTGCGTTGCCACACCCACTACACAACGAAACAACTTGGGATCCGGGTTGGCAACCCCCCAGGCAGACACGCGGTCCAGTCCCACCCTCCGGAAATGACCCTCTATCTGCCGCAGCCTGGTGTTATGTGTGCGACCCCTTGAACTGGTCCAGCCACTTGGGTCCCCAACAAAGAGGATCTTACGAGCTGGATCACCCTCTGGGAAACGCAGCACATGGCCGTAGTGCTCCCTCACAATGCAGGTAATGTGCCTCATTCGGGAGTCCATGAGCAACCATTCATTCGACACAAAGTCAAACCGATGGTACCCAAGGATTTTCCAGAGAGACACAGCACCAAAGGAGTCCAGTTTTTGTCTTAAGTCACTGGATATTGTCCATGTCTCGCAACCATATAGCAAGACAGGAAGCACCAGGACTCTAAAGACTTGGACCTTCGTCCTTTTGCATAGATATCGGGAGCGCCACACACACACCCCTTTCCAGTGACCTCATGACCCCCCCATGCTCTCCCAATCCGTCTACTAAGTGGCTTTTTTTAATTGTTAAATGACAATTAATTGATTAAAAATATCAACTATTGATTGCAATATGTACACAAAATTTGCACTCCTAATCAGTGCAGCAATTAATAAAATGTTTGTTATTCAGCAGTCCTTCAGTGTCAACTTCAGCTTTGTTGCCAGGCTCACATGCAACAGCTCAGATCTTGGAGCTTAACTAAGCAGGGAGTCCAAAATCAGCCAGCTGCCTTGGCAGTGAAGATTGACAAATTATTCACAAACATCTGGGAGAAATTACACAACAGTTTGGAAGTGAACTGCAAAACCAACAAAACCTGTTGGACAATGGAGGCAGCTATTGTTGTAGGTGATGACCAGAACACTATATCAGGTCAGACATCTCCAGCAGTCTGGAAACTAAAAGAATTGTCTTTTTTGACCAATTTCGTATTGTGTCCTGTCTTTGTCTGTTCCAGGATGGGTAATGCATAGACACTGTCATTTAGATCACAACATGGACAAGGCTAAGTGGTCAAAGCATAAGAATTTTGACTGGTGAGCAGCACACGCATTTTAGCCATTAAAGATTAGATAGATTTGGAATTTAGAAATTAAATAAAAAATGTTAAAAAAAAACCAAATCTGAACAACACTGAGAACACAGCACTATACAGTATTTATTGGAGTTTTGCTTTCTAAATTTCTTACTTATTAACATTTCAGACAAACCAGATGCATTTTTTATTAGTGTGTATATTTTCTTTTAATTTTATATAATTGTAAATCGGTTTAAGTGCTCTCCACCTGTCTTTGAAGAAGTGTGCTGCACAAGAATACATTTGCATAGCTTTTTTACTTGCTATGACAAAAAGCTGACACAACATGTGACATCAAGAGTTTATGGAAGGGGATAAGCTGCATATGTTGAAGAGGATTAACAGGATTAAACAGAGAAACAGTCTGATTTCTAAACTTACCTAAAGGCCAGAAGGATGCTGAGTGCCAAGACAAGTGCTGCCAGGGACAGTGAATATCCAACCGTGTACATAAGCTGGAACTGAGCAAGGATCCAGATCTTTTGCTCCTGCTGAGAAAGAAGAGGGAAATATAAGTATTTCAGCTCCCTCACCATTAATGGAATCTATCACCCCTCTTACCTCCACTTCAGTCAACTATTAGGCGCCTACCATCACTCAGCTAACAGTCATCTAACAATGAACGCATCTCAGTTGCATTGTACCTCAGACTGATTGCCGTTGTCATCAGGCTGGCACTGAGAATGATCTCTCCAAGGAACATCCGAGTTATTGGTCACCCACTGACCATCTGCTCCACATTTACGAAAAACAAAGCCACTTTTAACTGTCAGTGAGGAAACACATGTCAATGGTTAAAAGTCACAAAGTTGATCTTACTCCTTGCCCATACAAATTTTAAAAAGAAGATTTTCTTATTCACCTTGGTCATACCAGGGAAGATACCATGGGCAGGGAACTTTCACTGTTGTGTTGGGTTCACCATCAGTCCAGCAGACGTACATGTCAAAGGTCCGGTTGCAGAATAAACCTACAGTTTCACAGAGAGGGAGTTGGTCAGCAGGAGTGACCTGGAGTAGCCTTGTGTATAATGACAGTGGAAAACTTAAACTATCAGGATAAGGACATAGTCTGTCCAACAACTGAGAGAGACAGAATGAGAATGAGATTAGTAATCATTGTTGCAGGAGAGAAAGAGAATAATCTGCTACCCATAAGGACATGCCCGGTGATTACAAGTATAGTAGCTCCTGAAACACTGGTTAATCCCTAACCTGACCAAAAAATGTAGTGGCTTTTCATGTAAAGCGCTACACACAATAATAACTTTCAAGTGAGGTCTGCAAATATGGCTGTATTATGCCAGGAAACTAACAAACACTCAGTAACCAATAAGAAAAGGAAGAAATGACTAAGCAAATATCAAGCAGATGAAGCTGTTCCATTATGTAGGTTTACATATTTGATATAATGAAAGATGTAATGGTCAAATTAATGTTTTTTTTTTCCAAGCACCTTTTACTGTACAAATTGTTACCATGCCAGAAAGACTTTACTGTACTGGCAAAAAAGTTGGTCTGTGCCAACAACGTTCCTGTTCTAAAAGAGTTGGTCCTCTCTCATATTGAAATGTCCAGTTTGCACGTTTACACTTAACATTGGCATTACATGTGCCTTTCTAAGAAACTGTGCTAAAATATTTTAAGAATCACATCATACTGACCAGACACAGAAAATGGCAGATCCCATGAAAAGATATGCAAAATAGCAATGCAATGACATTACATAAATACCAGCAAAAAAAAAAATCAAAAAATCAAATGAAAATAAAAATTAGCTAAAGCAAGGAAAGAAAAGCAAATATGATGAAACAGTCAGCAACACTTTATAATAACTTTCATTATTTACATCATTAACAAACATTAAGAGAGTTCTAATTCATGTACATTCAGATGGTAACAGATGTCATTTAGAAGGTATGTGGTCTATAGCATCCTTTACTGCTGGTTAGAGACTTGATGAGTACATAAAAGCATAGCATTTGTTAACAATTGGAACAATGTTTGGAAAAGGTCTGGAATTTTCAAAAGAGGTCATCTTCATCTTAACTGAAGATGTTTTATATTGTCCCTGAATATGTCAGCAAAACTGCCTGTCTGACTAATCCGAGTACCATCCAGTCCATGACATTGTGGTATTAAATCACAGACTGTTGTTTATTTCACCTTCTCATCTGTTATTAATGTGTAACTGCTACCCAGAATCCCTGTTATGGGTCATCCTATAAAAGTAGTCATAAAACACAATCTAAATCAATTAATAACCAGAAGATAAATATTAGATCTCGAGTTAAAATCAGATCAGATATTAGGGGTACTTATAATAACAACTTAAAATTTAAAGTAAAAAGTTTAATACCAGCTCAAAATCATCTTTGCAGTTTAAAATGCTGTTTGTTAAACATTTGCTCTGTTGGAAAGAAAGCTGATTTGGTAAACAATATCATACTAAGTAGAGACTCTGATTTATGTCTTTATACCGAAACCTGACTTATTAAATGTAACCGTATTCCCTTAGCTGAGGCAGCACCAAATGGTTTTACATTCCATTATATATCAAAGGATTCTGTTCGAGGAGGTGGCCTTGGAATAATTCTGTGTAATGAATTGCATTCTGATTCTATAATTCTAGTCAAATTTACATCCTTTGAGTATTACATTATACTATATGGTTATTATAATATATATAATATACTAAAACAAATTAAAGCAAAGTTCCACAACTAGTTGCAGAATGTCAGGACCATATTTATTGTTTGAGACTGAATTTGACAGCCTTTTAGCTAATTAGGATCATGTAGTCTGCGTGATTTTAATATTGATATAGATATGGAAACTGACATTTTTAACAAATTTTACTTATCTGTTCAACACAGTGGGGTTTTACCAAATAGTCAATGTCAATATTTTTAATTTAAGGGACCAAAAGATGAGATGTTATCTTTAACCTACCAAAACGTATTTCTGGAATTTCAGCCTTATGTTTTATCGAAGACAAAACAAAAACAGCAATCACAGCCGAAAAAACTTCACCAAAAAACAACATGCTGAAGTCAAGCTAAAGAAATGAATTAGCTAACTCACAGATTTTGTTCTATTCTTAGATGACCAAAAATGCATCATGCTGACATTAAAATTGTTGTGCTAAATATATTATGTGACATGAATTATGGGTAACAAAACCACTGCAGCAGTAAGCAAAACAGCTCACAAAATGGCAAAGCCTGAAAAAAATAGTAATTGTGCCACAGTAAGATGTTAAATATTTTTAACTTTAAACAAAAAATACTTCCAATATTTTTTTAAGTAACAAAATTAAATTCTATATGTATTCAAACTTATAAAAGTAGGAACTTAAACCAAAAAGCACACAGGAAAATATCAGATGAAATTAAAGATAAATTCATATCATAACAGACTCCTTGTCATAATCACCCATTAAATCTTATGATTGCTTAAAGAGCTGAGATTCAAAATGTAAATATTACTCCACTAAATGAACTTCTCTCTGATCACTATTTAATTACATTTATTTATTTAATTTTTCATTCATTCATTTATTTTTTGTTCTTTACCAATACAATAACAGATTACAACAAGGACAGTGGGACATCTGGATTATAACTCTACATCAACATTTGTAGATATTTTGAGAAAGGCAGCCATAATTATGGAATACAATCTGGATCAGCTGACATCTAATTATAATGTGACTTTGAAACAGAATTTGGATGCAGTAGCTCCCCTTAAAATAAAAGCAACTAAAGCACATAGAAAGTCACACTGGTTTTATGAACATACACAAGCTCTTAAATTAGAATACTGAAACCTCAACGTAGGAGGGGAGCAACAAAGCTGTACATCAACTGAACTACTTGGACAAACAATGTTTCAAAGTATAAAAAAGCTCTCTTTATGGCCCACTCCAACTACTGTTCCAGATTAATAGGAAACAATAGTAATAATCCTCATTTACTGTTTAGAACAGAAATTCTAAACTACATTGCCGAATCCATGCAAATGCTATCATTGCAGATTTTATTGATCTCTTTAATACTAAAATTAATAATGTAAGATCTCAGACTTCAAATATTCTGACAAACTAAATACTACATTCTCTCCATGCACATACTACTTAAGTAATTTAAAGCTGATAACAGAACATGAAATTATAACTAATTTCTAAAACAATACCTACTACCTGTCCCTTAGACCCACTGTTAAACAAAACTGATGAAAAGCTCGACGGCTGCTATGGTGTCACTCATTCTTAACATTATCAATAGTTCACTACCGGAACTGACTGGAACAATTCCTAGTGCACTATAAGTGTCACTTATCTGTTACTAAAAAAATCAGAGGTAGGCTTAAATATTTTAACAATTACAGACCTATTTAAATTTGATCTTTTCTCTCTAAAATATTTGAAAAGGTATTTACCATGTGGCTTCACTTTACAAATTACAATTTATTTGAGAAATTTCAGTCTGCCTTTTTGTAGCCATCACAATGCAAAAGTAGCACTGACCTGAGTTGTAAATTGCATTCTGATATCTTCTGATAAAGTAAATTCAGTAGTAATTATGTTAGATTTAAATGCTGCCTTTCACACCATTGACCATTCTATTCTATTACTTACTGTAGGCGATAAAATTACATTGGCTGTCCGGCATCATCCTTGCATGGTTTAGGTAATCAAATCAATTTCAGTAACAATTGAAATCGGCGGACTGTATTTTCAGATAACAATGTAGTATCATAAAGGGCTCAGAAAAATCAACAAACCACTAAACAGGTAAGCATTCAATAACTACAAATTAAATTTAAAGTTAACTGCTAGAAAAAAACTACTTTTCTTTTGTTGCCAGGTTTTTCCTTTTTTTTTTAAACAAAGCTCAGATGATACTCACAGTTCTTGCCCAATCTTAAATACGTAAAATGGCAGCCATGGCATCTGTTGATAACAGTGTTGTAGCAACTGCTGCTCTTATGTAATATCCATCCATCATGCAACCCGCTATATCCTAACTACAGGGTCATGGGGGTCTGCTGGAGCCAATCCCAGCCAACACAGGGCGTGAGGCAGGAACAAACCCTGGGCAGGGTGCCAGCCCACAGCAGGACACACAAACACACACACCAAGCACACACTAGGGACAATTTAGGATTGCCAATGCACCTAACCTGCATGTCTTTGGACTGTGGGAGGACCCCCATGCAGACGCGGGGAGAACATGCAAACTCCACGCAGGGAGGACCCAGGAAGCGAACCTGGGTTCCCTAACTGCAAGGCAGCAGCGCTACCTACTGCGCCACCATGCCGCCCTCTTATATAATAGGTTATATAATTTTCAGTAGCAAAAGCTACACAGCAGTAATTAAACAATACAAAAATAAATAAAACATAACTAATATTTAAATCCTGATAGCATTCATCTGTAATGGATCTGTGTTTTGGCCTCTTTAGATGTTAATGCATTTTTCTGGTGTCCTATACAATTATTCTTTATACCTCATTGTGTTTTGTTTGTTTGGTGATTATCACCATTTTGTGGATTTCTCTGCACAGCCATGACCATATGGTATTCTGAACTAGTTGTTCCTGAGTACAATAAATTTCAAAAATGATGCAAAATGGCCAGTTGAAAGGAGAAACTGTGAAACTTTGGCTAGTAACGAAAAGGGCAAACAGAATTCTTTATAAATCAAAGATTTATTATGAAAAAAGTGCTCTGTAACAAAAATAAAGTCTGAGGAGCACAAGAGGCAAAAGAAGTTGCTTGAAACAACAAGGGAAACAAGTCCTAATATACAATCTAGTAGGCGAAGTCAAAAAAGAGAGCCAGTGTTCGAAATCCTGCACAGTAAATCAAACCAAAGTAAAAGATGTTAGAACTCACCAGCATCACGAGTGCAATCAATGAACTGCAAGGGACTATGAGTTTTCCTCTGCCTTTATAGGGCTGAGGGCTTTCCCTTGATAGTTATGAGACAGTTGGCCCTGCCTCTTTGGGACCACACACCAAATGCATGGCACATAAAAAAGAACACACAGACATAATGAAACTAAATGATCAGCAATGTTAACATAAAACTAAAATTGAACAAAACAGACAAATACAAGAATTTGAACCCCATCTGTGGGGGAACCCTGGCAGAAAAATAACATATGGTTTACTATTGCTATGTCTGTTGCCATTGGCATATTGTGTAATCAGGGTCTCCATTTCAAAGATGGCTGCACATTGTAATTCACATCTAAGCATTTCTTGGATTTACTTGGAAAATATTAACTTTCAAGTGGTTAGAAACAAATGTTACTAGTTAGCATGACTGTTGTGTGATACATATACTAAAAAGGAGGCCAAGCCTCCAAAATCTACACCTTTACTTCAGTCCTACAGAAAAAACCTCACTTTAAGTAGGCTTTGGCCTACACATGCCCAAATGAAAAAAGATAAGCAATCCTTTACCGTCTGAAAATTTCAGGATTATTTAAGAGCGAGAGAGAGAAACCATGTTAAAAAAAATAAAATAAGATATAATAGAAAGAAATATCCTCATCTCAGTTTCTCAACCTGCTGTGGGTTGCAGCAGAAATATTCAATGCAATAAAGGTAATAAAGCAATGCTTGCAAAGGCACCCCAGAAACAAACAAAACAAATGCACAATCCAGAATCAAAAAATGAAAAACAGACTAGCAACAAGTCAGAAACCTGAAAAATCCTCAAAATATAATTCTCACAATTATCAATACACTACAAAACACAATCCGCACGACCTGACCCTCTGTCTGAACTTATAAAGACAAAGGGTCATCGTCCATCATGGTGGACTCTCAATCTGAAACTCTGTCTTAAGGGGAATGGGCACATTTCTAAACACATTAACAAAACAAATAAGCAAACTGACAAAAACAAAGATTAATAACATAATATGCAAAACAATATAACACAAAACATAAAAAATAACACATTAAATAAAAATGTACATGAACAAGGAATAAAAATCCTAGCTAAACCATAACAGTAAAGACTTTCTTCTGCACCTCTTTTGACTTTGTTGCTTGATTTGGCTTTGGCAGTCAGCTCTGATGGTTTTTGTCAGATCTCTGTCTCCTGCTTGTATTTTTACAATGTTTCTGCTTTTCCCTGTTGACACCTTCCACCTTCTAGCCATTTACCTTTCTCCTATTTTCTCTGGGCTCTTTCATTCTCCAGTTAAGTGTGCACAACATAAACAATATAACCAGGTAAGACTTTAAGAATAATGGAAATTTACAGCAAAGCATTTTAGAAACAGTGTCTACTTTATTGGACACACCTGCCCTTCCTGCAAAACCCAGTGCATGATCAGTTACACCAGCAAATGTATCGATGTAAATGATATTGTTTAGTATAGACTGGCAGGTACTAATGGATTCTGAGTGTGCAAATCAAAAGGGAGAAGGGACAAGACTGAAGTGGCTTTGAATGCATTGTGATAATGGACATTACACTGATCAGCAACAACTTTAAAACCAATAGCACTGATTATTTTGATATAATGGCAAAATATGGTGGGATATATTAGGCAGCAAGTGAATAATCACTTCTTGAAGGTAATTGGGAACGAATGCTAGCTCTTCTGGTCCATTCCCACAGAAGAACTACTGTAGCACAAATTGCTGAAAAGCTTAATACAGGCCATGAGAGAAATGTGTCAGAAAACACAATGCACTGCAGTTTGCTGCACTGCCACAGACAGGTTAGAGCGCCTATGCTGACCCATGTCCATTGCCAAAATTGCCTATAATGGGCATGAGAGTGTGAAAACTGAGGCATGGAGTAATAGAAAATATGTGGTCTGGTCTGATGAGTCACGTTTTCTTTTATCATACGTATGGCCCGGTGCGTGCATCATTTACCTGGGAATAGATGACAGCAGGATGCACTACGGGACGAAGGCAAAACAGTGGAGGTAGTGTGATGCTCTGGGCAATGTACTGCTGAGAAACCTTGGATGGTGGCATTAATGACATTGTTAATTTGACCCACAAGACTTACAGTACATAAATCGCTTCATGGTAATGTAACTTCTGATGGCAGTAGTTTAATTCAGCAGGATAATGCATACTGCTACACTGCAAAAATTGTTCAGAAATGGTTTGAGGAACATGGCAAATAATTGGCCTCCAAATGTCCCATATCTCAGTCTGATCAAGCATCTGTGAGATGTTCTGGAAAAATAAGTCTGATCCATGGAGGCCGCACCTAACAACTTACAGGACTTAAAGAATCTGCTGCCAATGTTGTGGTGCTAGATACTGCAGGATACCTTCAGGATGGGACCTCGACAGGTCAGAGACATTTTGGTGGCACAAGAGGGGCCAACACAATATCAGGAAGGTGGTTTTAATGTTGTTGCTGATTTCTATGAATGTCAGTATTAGCCAATCAGGAACAACAATTGTGCTGATATTTTCAGGGATGGATGTGTTGCGGGAGGATGGACCTCTCATCAGGAAAAATAAGATTTGGTGTTCACTTGTCCTGTGGTAAGAAAAAGCATTTATGTTCTGGCTTCTAGGGGGCATTGCAGTACATCAAAACCCAGTCACAACTCTACAAACACAAGTGTCAGGGGCAAATAAATTATCTATTTCAGCAGTACCTCCAAACGGGTTTCTTGACCTGATTTGCACAGTCACAGATCTCTCATTTCTTCTCCCCCTGTCTTCTCTCTTCACTTCCTTTTCTCCACTACTCCCAGAAGAGCTTTGTCTAATTCCACCTGACGCCAACACGCCTGGGTGAGGCAGAGCAGCTTCTTTTATTTAAGCCTTGGGAGTACTTCTGGTTCCAGGGCATTACCCATAGAAGCCCTGCAAATGCAAAAGTAGGGATCACGAATTTCTGCAGCACCCCCTGGTGACACCCACGAAATCCAACTGGGCTACTCTATGGAACTATAGTTCCCAGCAAGCCCTGAGGGTGTCCATTCAGGTACCGTAGCCCGGGAATGCTGCCACCTTGAGTGTCAGGGTAGCCACTGGTTCATAAAGGTCACCACTGCCCTGTCTCTCCATTACAATAGCCTCCTGGCCAGGTAAAAATTTCCAATCCATCCCTTCTGGGATTCCAGCATATTTACTCTGAGGATGACATCACCTGCCTTCCTCCTGACAAAGGCATGGAACAGCCTGCCTTTATTCTTGGCAATTTAGTATGCCAGTCATGCACCATCCCAGTTGAGATGTCAGCCCACGCCTACTGTCCGTCACACTGTATAAAAAAGAAAAGTGAGGCAGACATGACTTTTGAAAGTCTGAGTGCAAACATGGTGCTAAAAGATGTTTATCAAAATACACAACTGGTGACAACTAAACACGGGTGGTGGTATGGCAGCCAGTTGAGTTCAACTGCCATCAGCAGAAACCAAGAGACAATGAGAACAAAAACACTGGATGCTGAAAAACTGGAAAGGCATGACTCTATTACATGAATCCTAGGTCCTGCTGAATCACACTGATAGAAGAACCAGGGTATAACAAAAGCCACATACAGTGCATCCAGAAAGTATTCACAGCGCATCACTTTTTCCAGATTTTGTTATGTTACAGCCTTATTCCAAAATGGATTAAATTCATTTTTTTCCTCAGAATTCTACACACAACAACCCATAATGACAACGTGAAAAAAGTTTACTTGAGATTTTTGCAAATTTATTAAAAGTAAAAAAACTGAGAAATCACATGTAAATAAGTATTCACAGCCTTTGCTCAATACTTTGTCGATGCACCTTTGGCAGCAATTACAGCCTCAAGTCTTTTTGAATATGATGCCACAAGCTTGGCACACCTATCCTTGGTCAGTTTCGCCCATTCCTCTTTGCAGCACCTCTCAAGCTCCATCAGGTTGGATGGGAAGCACCGGTGCACAGCCATTTTAAGATCTCTCCAGAGATGTTCAATCGGATTCAAGTCTGGGCTCTGGCTGAGCCACTCAAGGACATTCACAGAGTTGCCCTGAAGCCACTCCTTTGATATCTTGGCTGTGTACTTAGGGTCGTTGTCCTGCTGAAAGATGAACCGTCGCCCCAGTCTGAGGTCAAGAGCTCTCTGGAGCAGGTTTTCATCCAGGATGTCTCTGTACATTACTGCAGTCATCTTTCCCTTTATCCTGACTAGTCTCCTAGTTCCTGCCGCTGAAAAACATCCCCACAGCATGATGCTGCCACCACCATGCTTCACTGTAGGGATGGTGCCAGGTTTCCTCCAAACGTGACGCCTGGCATTAACACCAAAGAGTTCAATCTTTGTCTCATCAGACCAGAGAGTTTTCTTTCTCATGGTCTGAGAGTCCTTCAGGTGCCTTTTGGCAAACTCCAGGTGGGCTGCCATGTGCCTTTTACTAAGGAGTGGCTTCCATCTGGCCACTCTACCATACAGGCCTGATTGGTGGATTGCTGCAGAGGTGGTTGTCCTTCTGGAAGATTCTCCTCTTTCCACAGAGGACCTCTGGAGCTCTGACAGAGTGACCATCGGGTTCTTGGTCACCTCCCTGACTAAGGCCCTTCTCCCCCGATCGCTCAGTTTAGATGGCCGACAAGCTCTAGGAAGAGTCCTGGTGGTTTCGAACTTCTTCCACTTACGAATGATGGAGGCCACTGTGCTCATTGGAACCTTCAAAGCAGCAGAAATTTTTCTGTAACCTTCCCCAGATTTGTGCATTGAGACAATCCTGTCTCGGGGGTCTACAGACAATTCTTTTGACTTCATGCTTGGTTTGTGCTCTGACATGAACTGTCAACTGTGGGACCTTATATAGACAGGTGTGTGCCTTTCCAAATCATGTCCAACCAACTGAATTTACCACAGGTGGACTCCAATTAAGCTGCAGAAACATCTCAAGGATGATCGGGGGAAACAGGATGCACCTGAGCTCAATTTTGAGCTTCATGGCAAAGGCTGTGAATACTTATGTACATGTGATTTCTCAATTTTTTTATTTTTAATAAATTTGCAAAAACATCAAGTAAACTTTTTTTCACATTGTTATTATGGGGTGTTGTGTGCAGAATTCTGAGGAAAAAAATGAATTTAATCCATTTTGGAATAAGGCTGTAACATAACAAAATGTGGAAAAAGTGATACGCTGTGAATACTTTCCGGATGCACTGTAGGTCCATGGAGCTGTGCTGCCAGAAATCAGAGAAAACAGAAATCTTAGTGATTGGCAAAAATGGATATAATGAGGGTATTAGAAATAAACTGGATCCATTAGGCTTGAAAGTCAAAACAGAGGCAAAGAACTTAGGGGTAATTATTGACTCTGACCTAAATTTTAAATCACATATTAATCAGATCCCTAGGATGACATTTTTTCAGTTAAGAAATATAGCAAAAATTACACCCCTTGTAACTTTGCAAGATGCTGAGAAATTAGTTCACGCTTTTGTTTTAGTTGACTAGATTACTGTAACACACTCCTCTCAGGACTACCCAAAAAAAGACATCAATCAATTACAACTAGTGCAGAATGCAACTGCTAGAATCTTAACTAGGAAAAGAAAATCTGAGCACATCTCTTCAGTTTTGATGTGTCATATAGAATTGAATTTAAAATTCTGCTTATGGAAATACAAAGCCTTAAATAATCTCGCTCCATCTTATATTTCAGAATGCCTCTCACCTTACACTCCAAATCGTAACCTTAGATCTTTAAATGATTGTCTGCTTATTAATCCAAGAGCTAAACTTAAAAGAAATGGTGAGGTAGCCTTTTGCTGTTATGCACCTAAAATCTGGAATAGTTTATCAATAGAAATTCGCCAGGCTAATATGGTGGAGCATTTTAAAAAACTGCTAAAACAACAATATTTTTCTTATACCTTAATTTTAGTATAGTCCTGATATTCTGTATATGCATTTAATTATCATTTGTATCATGGATCCATAATCTGTACTAACCCCTACTTTCTCTGCTGTTCTTTTTCTTTTTCGATCTGCGCCACCACCACCTGATCAAAGCACCGTGCAGTCCTTACATTGATGAATGAAAGGCCAGATGTCCACATGATCATCATCTTCTTACTCTTCCATGTGAAGCCTGAAGACCACGAGGACTGATTGTGAGGTCATTTATGTCAGGTAGAATGCCTAGTGGGGGCTGGGTGGTCTCATGGCCTTGAAACCCCTACAGATTTTGTTGGTTTTTTTTCTCCAGCCTTCTGGAGTTTATTTTTTCTGTCCTCCTGGCTATTGGACTTTACTTTATTCTTTGTTACTTAGCATTGCCTCATCTTATTTTTTATATTTTTCTTTGTTCTTTCTTCATCTTTTAAAGCACTTTGAGCTACATCATTTGTATGAAAATGTGCTATATAAAAATAAATGGTGTTGTTATTAAAAGAACTAGATTATGGAAAAAAGCAACAGAAATGAGCTTCCTGCACAAAATGCCTGACCTCAAGTCTTACAGACAGGATAAGGAGTGCAGACTCAGAGTAGAGTTGCTGCATTGAAAAGAGTCAGTTGAGGTGGTCCTGGCATCTGATTAGGATGGCTAATGGATGCCTCCAAGGGGAGTTATTTCAGGCAGGCCCAACTGGAAGGGAGGCCTCAGGGCATATCCAGGAGATGCTGGAGAAATGATATCTCTCAGCTGGCCTGGAAACACCTCAGTGTCCCCACTGAGGAGTTGGAGGAGGTGGTGGGGAAAAGGGGTGTCTGGGCATCTTTACTCAGACTGCTGTTCCCACAACCTAGACTTGGATAAGTGCAAGAAAATGGATGGATTGATGGATTTGGTGGTTTAATAGTATGTGCTGTGCTTTCATTAGAACCTAGTAACAAGTAATATATGAACATTGTTTTTGGCCAGTTTCATCAATAGAATTGTAGACCGTAATTCTATATATGACAATCCTAGAAACGTCTTCAAATTGTTCCAGGAAGATGACAACAGACTCTGCCTATTTATAATGGGCTAACTAATCACCAGACTTTAATTCAGTTGATCATTATTGAGATGAGATAGAAGAGCTATTTAAAGTAGTGGTCAACCACCAGCTAATCAGTAGCATCTATAAGACATGGGCATCACAAAAAACAGCATTCCTGTCCCACATTTTTAGCATCTTCTAGTCACCCTGTCCAGACAAGTTAAAACTGTTCTGAGGGCAAATGAGGGGGCCAATTTGCCATTAGGCGACTGAATTTAAATAACTCAATGACTTGCATACAGAGGGGAGTTTTTTGTTGTGTGGCTTTGCTTCCTTAGTGATGTCCTTCTTTCTAAATTCAAAGTCATTCTGTGGTATTCCTTCTGTATTTGTGTTAAGTCTGCATCATAGTGTAGATTTACTGCAGATATTCTTTGCGAGTTGCTGACAGTCACAGTGCAAACCCACGACCACCACATGTGACATCACCAGTGACTCCATCAAAGTGGTCTGTAACTTGAAGAGAGGCTTGTCTGCCTAATGTCTTCTGTTTGTCATACAACGATACAATAGACAAAGGAAAAAGATGGGCTGAAACACATACTGACCTTACCATAACTGGAAAACCTGTCATGCAGCAGTTTAATTAGCTGTCAAAATGGGGCAAGCTCATGATACCTTGGCTGAAAGGTCATGAGGGAGTTTGTCATTCCGTCTGATATCTATTCGTGTAATCTGACATCCTCATAGCAAAGAGATTCTCCAACAGCAATCATTACGTGTGACTTGCACTCTGATTCAAAGTCATGTACTGTGACACTGGCCTTGTTAAAAACACAAATATAAGGGCAAGGGCCAATTAAATGTAGATGAATCAATTGTCTTTGCTAAAAAGAATAGAATTTCATTTGAGTGGGTTGCCTGATCTCTGTCAGGAAGGAAGAAGAAAGTTAAAGCAGATTGTGTAAAACATGATTAGATTTAAGTGGTGAAACCTTAAAGCAAATTCCATCTTCCATATGATAAGTGAATCAAGAACAACAGAGTAGAAAAAGAATAAATACTATGCATCCTAAGAATGAAAGCTGAGTTAAAGATGTAACTACAAGCAAAGCAGAAGGAATCAGACCAAGTTGTCAAGCAGTCATCCAGTGAAGAACAATGGACAGAGACATGTGCACAAAGGGTTCTTAAACTTGCATTTAATAAATACAGTACATCAAATTATTCTTTAACCCATTTAATTCAATTCAGAGTTGCAGGTGGGATGCAAGAAGCAACCCTGAACAGGGCACCAATCCATTTCAGGGCATACACATGAACTCTTTGGCCAAATTAGAGCCACCAAATAACTTAACCTGCAGATCAGGATGTAGGAAGAAAACTGAAATAGTTAGAGGGAAACCAAGGAGAACTTGCACACTCCACACAAACAAGGAACAACCATGGGACTCAAACCCAGGGCACTGGATCTACAGTTAGGTCCATAAATATTTGGACAGAGACAACTTTTTTCTAATTTTGGTTCTGTACATTACCACAATGAATTTTAAATGAAACAACTCAGATGTAGTTGAAGTGCAGACTTTCAGCTTTAATTCAGTCGGGTGAACAAAACGACTGCATAAAAATGTGAGGCAACTAAAGCATTTTTTAACACAATCCTTTCATTTCAGGGGCTCAAAAGTAATTGGACAAATTAAATAACTGGAAATAAAATGTTCATTTCTAATACTTGGTTGAAAACCCTTTGCTGGCAATGACAGCCTGAAGTCTTAAACTCATGGACATCACCAGATGCTGGGTTTCCTCCTTTTTAATGCTCTGCCAGGCCTTTACTGCAGCGGCTTTCAGTTGCTGTTTGTTTGTGGGCCTTTCTGTCTGAAGTTTAGTCTTCAACAAGTGAAATGCATGCTCAATTGGGTTAAGATCAGGTGACTGACTTGGCCATTCAATAATTTTCCACTTCTTTGCTTTAATAAACTCCTGGGTTGCTTTGGCTATATGTTTTGGGTCATTGTCCATCTGTATCATGAAACACCGCCCAATCAATTTGACTGCATTTAGCTAGATTTGAGCAGACAGTATGTCTCTGAACACCTCAGAATTAATTCGGCTGCTTCTGTCCTGTGTCACATCATCAATAAACACTAGTGTCCCAGTGCCACTGGCAGCCATGCACGCCCAAGCCATCACACTGCCTCCACCGTGTTTTACAGATGATGTGGTATGCTTTGGATAATGCTCTGTTCCACGCCTTCTCCATACTTTTTTCTTGCCATCATTCTGGTAGAGGTTGATCTTGGTTTCATCTGTCCAAAGAATGTTTTTCCAGAATGGTGCTGGCTTTTTTAGATTTTCTTTAGCAAAGTCCAATCTAGCCTTTCTATTCTTGAGGCTTATGAGTAGCTTGCACCTTGCAGTGCACCCTCTGTATTTACTTTCATGCAGTCTTCTCTTTATGGTAGACTTGGATATCGATACGCCTACCCCCTGGAGAGTGTTGTTCACTTGGTTGGCTGTTGTAAAGGAGTTTCTGTTCACCATGGAAATGATTCTGCAATCATGCACCACTGTTGTCTTCCGTGGACATCCAGGTCTTTTTGTGTTGCTGAGTTCACCAGTGCTTGCTTTCTTTCTCAGGATGTACCAAACTGTAGATTTTGCCACTTGTAATATTGTAGCAATTTCTCGGATGGGTTTTTTCTGTTTTCGCAGCTTAAGGATGGCTTCTTTCACCTGCATGGAGAGCTCCTTTGACCGCATGTTGTCTGTTCACAGCAAAATCTTCCACATGCAAGCACCACACCTCAAATCAACTCCAGGCCTTTTATCTGCTTAATTGATAATGACATAATGATGGACTTGCCCACACCTGCCCATGAAATAGCCTTTGAGTCAATTGTCCAATTACTTTTGAGCCTTTGAAATGAAGGGATTGTGTTAAAAAAATGCTTCAGTTGTCTCACCTTTTTATGCAATCGTTTTGTTCACCCCACTGAATTTAAGCTGAAAGTCTGCACTTCAACTGCGTCTGAGTTGTTTCATTTAAAATTCATTGTGGTAATGTACAGAACCAAAATTAGAAAAAAGTTGTCTCTGTCCAAATATTTATGGACCTAACTGTATGAGACACCTGCATTAACCGCAAAGCAGTCCATAACAACAGCGTGAGAAATGTTCTGTAGTAGTTCTTTAACTATGTTAATTGATTCTATCCCCCATTAGTCACTTTGGTGAAACTCTCCTTATTAACCCACAACCATAAATGGGATTTCAAACAAGAGGGTGGGATGCATGGATGGGTGACTATCACTTTGTGTTCAGCAATATGTCTCACTCTGGTTTAGGCATTGCTCTGTAATTGTAGTTTCCAACATATTGCAGTACCTGGAGGGTAGGGCTCAGTAGACATCCTCAGGAGACATTCCCAGTGATATTTCTTCCATTGCTCCACAATATGCTTTGTCGCCTTATCTGCAGCCATTTGGATGTCAAGTACATGCCCAGGCAGAGTTTTTCTGTTTAAAAATAAGAAACACAATTGGTAAAAACGTAAATCAATGTGCCTGGAGCAAAAGAAGAGGTCTGGATTTAGTCATGACAGACTGCTCTTCATTCCAGAGCTGTTTGGGTGATAGAGAAAAGATTAAGGTGGAGATTAGGCTTTAGTACATAAGGTCAGTATCATGGCTTTAACTTTATTAATCCATGCCTATCAAGTGTAGATACCATACCATATATTCATCTTGGTAAAACTCAGGGGCATCTGTAATAGAAATTTACTTCAAATTAAAACAAAAAATATACCACCAGTTCAGAAAGAAGCATGCAGTTTTAAATGCTGCTTTTTGTACATTCATTCTCTTGGCAGAAAAGCTGTTTTGGTAAATGATATTATATTAAGTACAAAATCTGATCTGTGTCTTTTCACTGTAACCTGGCTTAGTAAACGTGACACTGTTCCCCTAGCTGAGGCGTCACCAGATGGCTACTCGTTCCTTTATAAGTCTAGAGAGTCTGGTCGAAGAGGACGCTTTGGAATAATTCATTGTAACAAAATGCAAATCTCGTCTAAAAATGTATGCAACTTTACATCCTTTGAGGCGTTCATTTTAAATATTAAAACAGACTCAAACACAATTGCAGTGCTAGTTTACAGACCACCAGGGCCAAATTCATTGTTCATGCAATCTTTTATCTGATTTGGCTATAAAGTATGATCACGTAGTATTGATGGGGGGATTTTAATGTACACATTGATGTGGAAACTGATACTTTTAGCAAATGTTTTACTTATTTGTTAAATTCAGTAGGATTTTGTCAGAATGTCAAAGGTCCAAATCATAATCATAACCACACATTAGATTTAATTATAACTTACAAAATTGAAATTCAAAATTTAAATATTACTCCATTAAATGAAGTTATTTCTGATCACTACTTAATTACATTTGATTTAGTCCTGCCCTTGCCAACGCACTCACAAATTAAAACAAAGACAGTGTGACATCTAGATTGTAATTCTGCTTCAAAATTTATAGATACTTTGAGCAATTTGAGGGTAATTGTGGAAAACCATTTAGATCAGTTAGCATCAAATGTAAACATGGAAAACAATTTAGATCAGCTAACATCACATTATAATGTGACCTTGAGAGATACTCTGGACGCAGTGGCTGCCCTTAAAACAAAAGTAATCAAAGCACATAGAAACTCTCCCTGGTTTAATGAAAACACATGTGCTCTTAAATTAGAGTGTCAAAAACTGGAGCGCAGATGGAGAACAACAAAGCTACATGTCATTCAAATTGCATGGACAGAGAGTGTTAAAAAATATTAAAAAGCTCTCTTTAAAGCTCACTCAGACTACTGTTCTAAAATAATAGATAGCAATAATAAAAATACTCGGGTACTGCTTAGAACAGTGGCTAAATTAACAAATGGGAATTCAGATCAACAGTGCAAAAACCAGCAGATATTAGCAGTACAGACTTTATGAACTTCTTCAATGAGTAAATTAAAAATATAAGATCCCAGATCTCAGCATCACAGTACAAACCGCATACTAGCTTAGTAGACCCTGCCTCACATTGCATTCAGCACTTTAGTTATTTTAATCCTGTAACTGAGCAAGAAGTCTTAACTTTCATTTTTAAAATGAAACCCACTACTTGTTCCCTAGATCAGGGGTAGGCAACGTCGGTCCTGGTGAGCCGCAGTGGCTACAGGTTTTCATTCCAACCCAATTGCTTAATTAGAAACTAATCATTGCCAATCTCAGACCTTGTTTAATTTTATGGCTTGTTAGTCTGTGCAATGTAAGGCTCTTATATCGTAGATTTTTTTCCTTTCCAAGGATATCATCCAAATGATATGAAGCCTAAAACAGATCATTTTCAGTCTGTCACATTTTTCTATTAAGTGTTTTATTAAATCAAACAGTGCATGATGAACACACACAGATGTAATTGGAAAAAAGCTAGCTGGAGAACTGCTGGCTGCTTTGTCTTTTACATCTTATTGCTAATAAGGAGCAATTAAAACACTGAATGCAGCAGTTTAAGATTGAAATAAGCAATTAAGGTTGGAGAACCTTAACAAGCGAGACCACTAAAATGAAGCATCAAAATGTCACTTAAGCAATATGTGCTTCATCAGCAATAATTGAGTTCTCGTTAAGGAACTGGGTTGGAACAAAAACCTGCACATACTGCGGCTCACCAGGACCGACGTTGCCTACCCCTGCCCTAGATACAGTGTCAACGAAACTAGTAAAAAGTTCAATGGATGTTCTTGCAGTGCCTATTCTAAACATTATCAATAGTTCATTATTGCATGGCACAGTACCTGATGCGGTAAAAGTGTCAGTCATTAAACCATTACTTAAAAAGTCAGACCTAGACCCACACATACTAAATAATTATACACCTATTTCAAATTTACCCTTTCTCTCTAACATACTAGAAAAAGTAGTCGCCAATCAGCTTCAGTCACACCTTATGCTGTACAATTTATTTGAAAAATTCCAGTCTGGTTTCCGCACTGGTCATAGTACAGAAACAGCACTAACACGGGTTGTAAACGACATTCTGATATCCTCTGATGAAGGAAACTCCACTGTAATTATGTTGTTAGACTTAAGTGCAGCATTTGACATCATTGACCATTCTATTTTACTGCACAGGCTAGAAAATGATGTTGGGCTTACAGGCACTGTGCTTGCTTGGTTTAGTTCTTATTTATCAAATCAATTCCAATATGTACAGAAATGTGCTGACAGTACTCCATTATACACAGAATTTCAATATGGCTCAGTACTGGGACCTTTACTGTTTTCAATTTACATGCTTCCACTGGGATCTATCATCCATCCATCCATTTTCCAACCCGCTGAATCTGAACACAGGGTCACGGGGGTCTGCTGGAGCCAATCCCAGCCAACACAGGGCACAAGGCAGGAACCAATCCCGGGCAGGGTGCCAATCCACCGCAGGACAGGGATCTATCATTAGGAAACATAATGTTAATTTTCACCCGTATGCAGATGAAACCAAGTTATACATTTCTTTTAGATCAAATGAAGTTTCTCCAATGTTGTCTTTAATTAGCTGTGTTAGTGAATTAAAGGAGTGGATGGATGAGAACTACTTGTCTTTAAACACCGATAAAACAGAGCATGTTAATTGTTGGAGGGAATGACATTGATCACAACAATATTTTGTCATCATTTAACTCAGTTGGAATCACCATTAATTTTACTGAATCAGCCTGCAATCTAGGAGTTATCTTTGACTCTAGCATGTCATTTAAAGCGCATATTACAAAGTTGTCCAAATCATGTTTCTTCCATCTTAAAAATGTTGGGAAATTAAGGTGCTTTCTAAATAAACAGGATTCTGATAAATTAATTTTTGCATTTATTTCTAGAAGATTGACTACTGCAATGCGGTGTTCACTGGATGTTCAAACTGTTCTTTATACAGCCTCCAGTTAATCCAAAATGCTGCTGCAAGAATAACTACAAGAACAAGAAAATATGAACACATAACTCCAGTTCTTAAATCCTTACACTGGCTCCCGGTTAAGTTTAGGGCAGATTTCAAAATCCTCCTTTTAACATATAAAGCATTACATGGCCAAGGTCCGGCTTACTTGTCTAAACTTATCAATAAAGGAAAATCTGTATTTACTGTATATTGTTCATTCTTCTCATGCTGTCAAATTACAATTTTTATTTCAAATGGCTGCACTTTCCTGTGAGTCTATGTTTTGCAGCCAGACATCTCCCGTCATGCTGCTGCTCTAACAGACAACAGTATGTCACTTACTTAGACCACTGTAAACTACAATTTACAGTGATGTTTCGAAATAAAACCTGGGTAATGCAGTGAAATGGATCTAATACCAAAATAAAAAATTAAATGATAAAATTCTCCATTAAACTGTGACACTTACAAAGATCAAATAATTATTATTATTATTATTATAGAGAAGGCCAGAAGGAGTTGCATTGTGTCTTTGTGGACCTGGAGAAAGCATATGACAGGGTGCCTTGAGTGGAGTTGTGGTATTGTTATAGGAAGTCGGGAGTGACAGAGAAGTATGTAAGAGTTGTACAGGATATATACGAGGGGAGTGTGACCGTGGTGAGGTCTGTGGTATGAGTGACAGATGCATTCAAGGTGGAGGTGGGATTACATCAGGGATCGGCTCTGAGTCCTTTCTTATTTGCAATGGTGATGGACAGGTTGACAAATGAGATTAGACAGGAGTTCCCATGGACTATGATGTTTGTTGATGACATTGTGATCTGTAGTGAGAGTAGGTAGCAGGTTGAGGAGACCCGGCGAGGTGTAGATATGCTCTAGAGAGGATAGGAATAAAGGTCAATAGGAACAAGACAGAATACATGTGTGTAAATGAGAGGGAGGTCAGTGGAATGGTGAGGATGCAGAGAGTAGAGTTGGTGAAGGTGGATGAGTTTAAATCCTTCAGATCAACAGTACAGAGTGATGGGTATTGTGGAAGAGAGGTGAAAAGGAGAGTGCAGGCAGGGTGGAATCTGTGGAGAAGAGTGTAAGGAGTAATTTGTGACAGATGGTTATCAGCAAGAGTGAAAGGGAAGGTCTACAGGACGGTAGTGAGACCAACTATGTTATATGGGCTGGAGATTGTGGCACTGACCAGAAAGAGACAGAGCTGGAGGTGGTAGAGTTAAAGATGCTAAGATTTGCATAGTGTGTGACGAGAATGGACAGGATTAGAAATGAGTACATTAGAGGGTACATAATACATTTATATAGTGCCTTTCCCATGCTCAAGGTGCTTAATTGATGAGTCAACCCTCAGCTGAGGTGGTATTGCTCCCTGTCTGCTGAAAGGTACTGAGCTGGTCCAGCAGACATCTTCACAGACAATAATGCTACATGTATCTGCTAATGTTATGCTTATCTATCTGCTATGTTATCTATCTATCTATCTATCTATCTATCTATCTATCTATCTATCTATCTATCTATCTATCTATCTATCTATCTATCTATCTATCTATCTATCTATCTATCTATCTATCTATCTATCTATCTATCAAAAAAAGAAAAGTCATAAGAGAATATGCAGACAAAACCTTCAACTAACCAGACTTTCCTCCAACATACCATAAGGTTGCTAATGCAGTGATGAGGAGCTATAAAATGGTGATCCTGATCCTCATTACTGGTACCCAGAAGTCCTCAGTTGTATCACAAGTCAGGAAAGCCACGTGACCACTATCAAGGTGTTGTGTTACTGCCCATTGCCAGACATGTTCCAATAGTCTTCATTCTGTAGTGGGACACAAAAATGAGAGCTATACCTTGTTATGTGAAGGCAGTTGATAGTACATCCTCCAGAGTAAAGACAACATCTTTCAGTATGTTGACAGTAGTGTTAGACATACCCTGTGGTAATCAAGGAGTCCCATTAGTGCTCTAGTATTAGCTGAATGCTAAAATTAACTGTGGTACTATGAAATATGCAAGTTATTGTTATCAATTAGCATATATATATTTTACATCGATGAATCAAATCATACACAGAAATGCAATCTGCAAACAATCTGGCCAGTTTTCACATATGCACTCAGATGTTGTGTTCGCAGGGCTAAAATGGTTATTTCATCATGTGGATTGAGGTAATTGTTGCCATAATGTAATTCATTACTTAGTGCTGCAACTCTAGTTACTTTAGAAGACAGAAGCATGTTGCAGTGTTTGCTTGCAGTGTCATTGCATTGGCAATCAATATCACATTCTTCAGCATCACTGAGACCAAGACTAGAACAAAAAATTTCATGGGGCACCTATTATTTCTTTCCCAAGAAAGTTTATGCCCTCTTTTTAAAACTCTAAGCTACAGCCAATCAACCATCCAGTCCTGCCCAGTCTGTGAAGTGCTCATTGCCTGCTACAATACTTTCTTACAAACTCAGTACTGCTTGATTTATAACACCAAAACATTTTCAAAACATATTGTTAGGGATCATCATCATTTTCATTTTTTGACTTTAAGGGGGCTCAAAGGATTAATTAGAGGGTTCCCAATCCTGGATTTTGCACCTTGGTTGACAAATGCAGAAGGCTGCAATGTACTTAGGCAGAAAACCACCCTGAGTGATCTGAGTTAGGCTATCTAGGGTAAACATCATCTAATTTGGAGATATGCTGGATGAATTCTGTAGAGTATTATTGGTCCCCCTCAAATATACTTTCCCAAAAAGTTAGGACATATGTGGGCGAACAGAAGCATAGCCATAGAGAAGTTCACTGATGTAGTCCGGAGCAAGGCCATTTAAAGCATGAGGCTTTAGGTTTCTGGTTTATGTGCATGCTGACAATTCAGTCAATAACTATATAGCAATATTTGATCAAAAAAAGCATGTGTTTGATACCTTTTGAGCATACATCCCAATAATAGAAATGTGGATAAAGAGACACAAGTAATAGGTGATTTATTTGTCTTTTCTTTGGACTTTTTCTTCATTATTTTCCACTGTACAGCACTTGTCACTGTTGGCTTATATTATGTTTTAGGCTTCTTTCTATACATTCTGATTTAATTTTTTTCTTGACCACCACTGCAAAGTACATGGGGTAAGTATCATATGAAAAAAATAGAATTTTTGGGTGGAGTATTCCTTTAAAGTAATCGGGTGAGATGAAAAAACAAACAAAATTATGAAAAGCTCTCTCCACTTCTACTCCCAGTCTACAACCATTCCAACCTTCTAGTCTTCTTTGACTTCCCCGAACAGAGCACTGGTTCAGGAAAGCAACATCATCTCATGACAAACAACAAAGTGCCAGAGGCAGCACAAAACTCATCTGACAACTTGGTGCAGGGTTGCATACAGTGCAAACAGGACAGTATTTCATATATTTCCATCTTGTTAACAGTGGGGATAATGGTTAATAAACAGCGATTGTGATAGAACACACACATTAATCAAAGATGGACATCATAATGGACTATGCTAAAAAAAAAATGCTGCTCCATTACTTCAACTGAGCCATGTCCATTGTTGACATGCTGGATATGGTATCTACTGTCCATATTTATAGGCTGTTAAGTCTATAGTTATAATATTTTCATGTAATTAATAACCAGACCACGCTATGAAACAAACCACAAAATAAAGTTACCAAGTGGAATAATCTTCCACTCATGGCCAACACAAAGTAACATATACAATCCCTGCTCCAAGACTACCTTCCCTTAAGGTATTGAATGCACTGGACCTTCCATTAGTAGAGCTTTTTAAAATGAACTGTGTGCTTAGAGAGTTGTAAGCAACTTTCAGCAGGGTTTTATAATATTTTTTTAATTAGCTTTAATCTCTTTCAAGGTTTCATAACTGTAGTTTATACAATATAAAATAAAATTAATTTTACACAACTTTTGCTATGCATGACAAATTGAATCTGTTTCATGTTTACCCAATTATGAAAATAAAAATTTAACTTGTATGTTATGCATCCTTAATTTAATACCATCCTGTGTTTCAGTGTTGAATAGTAACTCCTCTCAGCTTTGTCCACAAGGCTGCTCTGCTTATATGCAGCATTTTTAAGATAATGTATAGAGACAGAGAGCTGAAACTTGATTGGTAAGCTTACTTTGGAACCTTAGGAAAGCAGGTGTAGTGCATGATGGCTTACTCTGAGATCATTTTTAAAAATTTTGTTGGAACTTTTTCTCTCTAAAGGTTTTATTTTAGTCCTGTAGTATTTGATGCTGACAGCCAACACCTACTTGGAATGATTTGCACTGGTGGCTAATGAAGCAACAAGGTCATAGGACTGGTGTGAAGAAGAGTGAATAGCTGCCACAAAAATCACAGACACACCATGTGGTTTACAAAAGATTTAGAAAAGAGGCTCTGGTTTTTATGCTTAAATGGAAACTGGTGTACAAGTGATTCTCTTACACTTCAGTTTTTTGTCAGTGAACGTATATTCGACTGTGGCTCTATTGTGATGACTTGATAATCACACAAGCCGGTCTAATCCATTAAGAATCAAGGAACACTTTCATAACGTCTTCAAAGTTTTTTGATGTGCGGTAGTAAAATGCACTCAAAAATAATTGCTTGGAGGAGCGTAATTCAATTATGTGTAAAAATTCCATGCAAATGAATCAATTACTTCAAACTCAAATGAGTTACTCTAACCACAGTGGGAAGAATTAGGTGAATGTATCATATTTGAACTTCTTGGCCTTAATCCAACAAACAACTGTGGACAGAAAACCATTTTGTTAAACCAAATTGTTGTGTATTAACAAAATTTAAATATGCTGATTAAAAACTCTCCCATTAAATGATAGTTTCCTGTGCACTCAAAATGAAGAATTGGTCAGCATGGTGGCTCAGTGGTAGCACTGCTGCCTTGCAACAAGGATGCCAGATCCTCCCTGAATGGAGTTTGCATGTTCTCCATGTGTGTTTCCCACCAGGTGCTCCAGTTTCCTTCCACAGTCCAATGACTTGTAAGTTAGGTGGATTGATGATGTTCATTTGGATCCATGTGTGTTCACCTTGTGATGGACTGCCGTCCTGTCCAGGGATTATTTCTACCCTGTACCTTGTGCTTGCTGAGACAGACTCCAGCTTCTCTGTGATAATGCTGAGGATAAAGTGTGTGTGTTGCATGCATGATTTTAGAAATTTTATTTTCACATTTTAATTAAACTGACAAGTCATCTGATCACTATCCACAACCAATGGATATTAAATAATATTATTAAGTAACCACTTACACCAAGGAAGTTAAAATATTGCATAGCTATAGTACATGCCATCATAAGAAGAAGAAAAGACTTCTCACATGATAGAGGGCAGCATTTCAAAATCTTTGTGATGTGTCATGTATGTGCATTGGAAGACCTCTTCACGGGCTCGAACAAGGTGTATGATAACCCTCCAGGGCAAGAGGGGGTGCTGTCACTGATGCTCTCTTCTCCTTCTCTCCCCACAACTCAGAGAAACCACTCAGTGAGGGCACTTAGCCCCACCACTTCTGGGACGCACTGCTATAAGAAGCCTGGCTGCCAGAAAGGAATCAGCATTTAGCTGAGAACAAACCGCTGGATGGAGCTCCTGAGCGACTGACACTTTAAACAAATTATGAGAGCATAGCCTGTTGTTTAAGTGAAAGCAGTGATTTGTTTTGTTAATTTCTGGAACTTTTTTTGTGTTTGACCAATAATAACTAAACAGGACAACCCAGTTTGTCTCCCAAATTTTGTTCCTGTGGTCTGTCCTGTCTTCCTGCTCCCGACTACAGGTGTCATAGCCCAGTTTTTGCTGTGCTAGTGTGTCCCATGAGGAGCAGTCTCTCTTCATGAATTTAGCACAACTAATGGAGTGGGGGGTCGGAGATAGACCCTTAGTGAAATTAGCACAATTGTCAAAGCAGGGTGAAGGGATACCTTGTAATGCTGCCACTGTGAATCAAGTGTGATGTGGGGTGGACACTGGACAGGATTTTTTCTGGGGTTGGTCGTCACGGCCCACAGGTTGGGAAACACTGATGTAGGATATGCCATAGGTTTACCAAATTATTGAAGTCAAATGAGCTAAAAGTCAGCTTTATAACCACACAAATCTTTGGCGTTTAAAGCCATGTTACGTCCAATCCTAGTCTCACTGTGACTTTATATGATTAGGTGGAGATTGCTAACACTCCGGAAAACCTTTAAAAAAAGGATGGTCCCTTAACACAGGTTAACAAAATTAATGCTAGTAAGGATTTTTTGCCATCAGAAATAATGCAAAACTGATCAAACATTATGAAAAATATACAACAAAAACAGCATTCTGTCATATCCTCTTTTTTTTCCCTTACTGGAAAATGTAAAAACAATCAACTGATTTGACAACTTTGCTGTGTGGCATCCTAACAACAGCAGATTATACATATCAAAATTAAACACAATCCAAAATGTTAACTACATTGAAATGTAATGCATATGCATATGGGGTGATTAATTTTGGAAAGATTTTATCATATGAAAATGAAAACCACTAAGGGGCTCTGCCCCCTGCTCGGTTCGCTCGCCAACCCCTGGGCGGGCGCTACACGCTAGCCACTTCGCAGGTCTGCCGCTCACACATGGGAAAGTGGATGTACAATTTAAACAGATTGTTATTTTCATGGAAATTGTTATAAATGCATAATAGACCTAAATATTTTACATTACAGTGAATAATTAACCATAGTAAAAAATAGTAAAACGTAATAAATTAAAAGAAAATTATGTTTCATGTTGTGTTAGAGCTATTCATTGCGTTATAAGTTTTCATTCTGTTTGGCTTTGAATTTAACACGCAAATACTTTTTAAACTTACACTTTTACCATAAAACTTCAGTAAAAATAATATTTGGAATTAACTTTTCGCCAATATCATTTCAATAGCATTGAATTTTGATTCTGTGTTTGGAGTTATCATCGTGACAACAACAACGTATAACTGCCCGTGAGTGAATATCGTTTCTTTCTCTCTAAAAAATAAACTGAATTTTTCGATTGTTTGTCCCTGTGATTTGTTAATTGTCATAGCAAAAGCTTTTCTAATGGGAAACTGTAAACATTTCAATACGAATGGCATATCAAGATCTCCTTTGGTGTCTAATGTTAAAAGGCGGAAGATGTACTACATTACCTTTCTTGTCACCTGTTAAAATTTTACATGTCAGAATTGTTTGACCAATTAAAACTAATCTTGTCCTATTGCATAGCCCATCACTCATACATAAATTATGCAATAACATTACGATACATCCTTCTTTCAACAGTAATTTGGCCGGTGGAAGACTGCACGGTGTTAACGGTTGTAGATATTCTACGGGATATTGTAAGTTGATGTTTTCATCTTCCGCACCATCACCACCAACTGTTTCAGCATAGTCTATTGATACGCATTCAACCAATTTGCCAATTTGATTGTAAAAATTTATAAGAGCTGAGAGCGCATGAATTGTGTCTGACAAAAGCATTCACACGAATGAGAGGTGAGAGGACCGTGGGCGTGGGCTGTTAACCTGAAATGGTTGAGAGGAGATTGGGACTTGAAAAAATCTCTTGGCAATAGTCTCGTATCATCTCAAGATTTGCTTTTATAATAGAGAGATATAAACCAAGTGACCGATTGCTTTTCACCACGGCAATCAATTTTCATGTCAGTTTGAAATGCAATTCAAAGGCGTCTTGCATTGTAGTAAATTCATGTCCATAGATCACATGTCATAGCTAAAAGCAAAGCAGACATATTGCATTTTCCTTAGTGGCAGCTCTGCGTGTATTGCATTTTGATTCAGGACCGTGCTTCAGTTGTGCCAAAGCTAAACGTAATAAAATGACCAATCAGCATCAGAAGGTGAGGCATGGAGCATCAACAGTTGGGTGAAGAGGTGATCCACTTCTAAACACTGTTGTGTTCTGGAGGTGTGCATACTTTTCGTCAAAATGGACTGATTAACCAAAATAGCAAACAGTATGTTTTAGGTCTCTGTAAAAAAGTTTACTCATTTGTTAAGTTGTTTAACATTAATTTCTTTTTATACATATTAAATTAAATAGTGCAATTACATTTTTGAGGTGTCGGTTGTTAGCATCTTTAAGTAAATGCTGAATATAGTAAAACATTTGTTAGCGTCAACCAGCTTGGTATCTTTGTAGCTTTTTGTTCATACCCTCTGTGATAAACAGATACTTCATTGTTTTTCCCTTCTTTCGACACACAATAGGATGAGATCGTTGTTTAGTTCACCAGCATCCACCCGTTCAATGAGATGGCAGATCTCCCTGCTCACCTTCTTTCCGAGTACAACACCCTCGTAATTAGAATGCTTCTTTTTCCAACTATTGATGCCCTTTGTCCCTCCTTATGACACTGATTGGTCATTTCATTACATTTAGTTTTGGCACAATTAAAGCATAGTCTCAAATCAAAAAGCAATACACAGAGCTGTCATCTAAACGAAATGCAAAACGTTTCCGTTATATTCTAGTTATAACACAACATCTGTGGACATGAATTAAAATGCAATGCGCTTTTGTACTGCATTTTAAATGGACACAGTAATTGTGTGCCATAGTGAAAAGCAATCGATTATTTGGATTATATATTTTGAATTTTGACATGATAAAACTGTTCCAGAATTAAATGACCCTCTTCAATGTAGCTAACACATTGAATTGTATTTAATTTTGGTGCGAATAATCTCCTATACCTAACATGATTGTAGATTCTTATACAATGAAATTATAATATAGTCTATTAATTATTAGGATATCCCAACAAATTATGTCAATGTATTAGAAATGGGTACACAAAGGCAGCAGGCATGTTCATTTTCAGTTGAATCAACTTAAAGTAGCCGTGCTATAATAAGAAATCATTTTTAAACATATTCATTTTAAGTAAAATCAAAGATAAATGAGTAATGGCAATATACCCAGAAATGATTTATGTGAATAGTTCTGTTTATTATAACAATTAAATCCATTCATATTGTTTCTACAAGAATTCTACTTTTTATTGTGACACTCAAGGAATTTAAGTCAATTGTACTAGAATATGTTATGCAAGGCATTAAATCCTACCTAATTTGAGCAAAGTGAATTTAAGTTTGCTGGAGGATAGCCATGTACCCCAGGAATCATAGTCTACAGTATTTAAGAAATAATTCATAATATTACAGTACAGACTAGATATATACCTGCAGTGCAACTAAGCACTGAGTTTCACACAGTTGTAAAACACGACATCTTTAACCTTCAAGGCACTTCTGTCGTGAGTTTATTTGGAATTTTGTTTTTTAATGCAATTTTTTTCTTGACATGAGAAACAACAACGCAGACTTGGTAGAGAAGTTACTGTTAAACTGCATACATGTTATTATAATGTAGTTTTAATTTTTTTTTTTTTCAAAAACACACTTATTTGCTATGTATTGGTTTGAATAGCAACATCTATGACATTTGAATCAGACTGCCTAGCATATTGTATATCATTTAAGTTACAACTTATATAACATGCCTGCATTCCAGAATCCTGCAAAAGTAAAAATCATTTTTACTCACTTGAAGTGATCATCATATTTAGTCAATAAAACATGTACGTTTTCTTCACATCACAAAAAAATCACTCCTTTCTCATGACCCTTGAGACAGATGTAGAGCCTGTGTGAGAGTAGAAAAGAACTCAAAGCTTGTTCTGCTTTCTTGCAGGGGTGGAGTCCTAAGAAAGAAATACCATCCAGTAACTGAAAGCTCCATCCCATGAGTTCTTCTCCAGACAAGAATTTACATCCAGTCAGGTGACCCAGAGGTAAAATAGAAACGGGGCCAGGACTAAACATAATCAGTTCACGTCTGGCCCACTTCAGGAGAGGAACTCTGCCCTATACAAGACAGGCATTAATCAAAAACTGAGCTTAACCCTAAACACCAGGATTGATCATCAAGCTCTTCTGTGGTGACTCTATCCAAGAATTATTAACAGACAAGCAGGGGCCATGTCACTGAATTTTGTAACCTATTATTAATTAGCATTAAAATATCCATTCCCTGAGCCAGGGATAGATCAATGAATATTTCAAGTGTGGCCTCGCCTCAAAGACTTCTTCCCCTCCGTCACAATAGTCTGTATAAAAAGACAGTGCCTAATGACTTGGGGTGCTGTAGTGTTTGTGTAAGATGGGTAACCAAACAGCCCCAGTGATTTGCACAATTCAACACCCTTTGGTGAATTTCAACAGGTTTCATTCCCTCTTCATAAAGAAATCTCACTGAGGTGCATTGTTCAACAATGGTGTAATTCCGTAGTGCAGTGCCCATGTTCATTTGACCTTGGCTTCAACTAGACTAATGGCAGACTGCTGTGCTGTGCGTATTCCAACTACTCATTAGCCATCGTGAACATATTCTACTGCATCAGTTTCTATTCTTTGCGGTTACCACATAATTTCCAAATTGATTTTACTTTTTGATTTGTGCTCATATGTACATATATTGTGAGTACCATGGTGGACAGATGGGCATCCTGGCTGGATGACAGCATGACCGCCTCCCAAGACAGAAGGTGCCAAGGGTCGGACAAACAGAAGCTGGAGGCCAGGAGCAGTTCCATCCTCCATACATTAGATAGTAGTGGTCTGCTGGAGGCATCCCAGCTTGGACACCCACAGGGGTTCATGGGGATTTGGGAAATGGAGTGTGGAAGTGCAGTTCTGTCAGGGTCCCTGTGTACTGCAAGGGGGCACTGTTAAGGGAAGGCTGCCCTTGTTCCCAAATAACACCAAAGTGGTCCCTACAAGTCATGGTGGGTCATTGGAAACCATTCTGGCTACAGCACAAAATGAACTCACTGCCTTACCTCAATTAGTCAGTGTTGTGAGGCAGAGGTATGGCCATTGGCTGTGCTTCATTGTAAAAGTACTTTATGAATTAAAAATCCATTATTTGAACCTGTGACTATATTGGGCATTAATGGCCCTGGGGTTTTGGAGCTCGGTGGCACGCCCCACTAGTTACTCTCTCTCTCTTTATATATATATTGCCTCGGTAGTACTTAAGGTCACCCCTGATACCTTTCATTTAACTAAGATTGCAGTTATACCAAACCTCTTTGTACTTCTAAAAGACTTTTCATGTTATTCTCATCTGTGATTTGTAGCTCTCGTTTACAGTTTTTGACACATATATTTTTACTCACTGCTAGTTTTTTCACTCTCAAACATAAGACTGGCATTAATTTAGTGATAATCCAATCTAAATGCCTGGCATAACATTTGGATTAGATCTAAATATCATATATATTTGGTTAGAACTTGGAATGAAATATTAAATAAAATTCTGTTTTAAATATACGTACTGTATTATTTATAACTCTGAAATATTTTTATATATTGTCATCTCATTCAAAGGAACATCGTAGTAGTAGGGTGTTGTATTGTGTTAGCCGTTATGGATGTAATGAAAAGTCGAGCAAAATGACAACTTTCATTAGCTAACTAAAAAGATTACAATATGCAAACTTTCAAGGCAGCTCAGGCCCCTTCTTCAGGCAAGATGTAATCATTAAGAAGAGGCCTGAGTTTCCTCGAAAGCTTGCATATTGTAATCTTTTTAGTTAGCTAATGAAAGGTGTCATTTTGCTTGACTTCTCAAAGGACAAACGTCAGGCATAATTTCAAGTCCCCAGTGTTTCCTGAATTGCTTCTGTACATGCATTGTTTCTCCTTTGTAACACAATGGTTATCCATTTTTCTTTCTTTATTGTGCCACAATATTTTAAAATTATTTTTCTATTATCTTGTAATGCTTTTATATTACCTGACATTTGTTTCGGCAGCTACATTTTTTGTTTCAAAACACAGATATAAGTCTTCATTTTCACCTTTAGTCCACAGTACCCTGCCATTTTTAACCGTTGAAAATGGAGACTTTCGAGGACCCTCTCCAGAACTGCACAGTTCTGAAAACGGTGCCTTGGCACCGCAATATGGATGGGTGAAAAAAAAAGACTTTTGAAATGGCATAGGTTAATCACGCTCTCATTTGTTTGTGATTATTAGTTGCCGTTCCCTGATTGGATCCTGCTTATTACAAAATCTCACCTGATTGGTCACCATTCACAGAAGAAAAATGTATTCTAACATAGCAAACAGAGAGGATTGCTTTCTGTGCTGCTTGTTTACTTACTTACCTGTATACACCTACGTTGCATTTTGTACCATTTGAATGTGTCATACATGCACAAAAAGCGAGTAATTTACAAGTTAGTACAGTTTTGTAATAAATCTTGTAGCTTCATGGATTTTTCCAAAGATGCGCGCATGCCCAGTGAAGGCAGACGTGTGCGTCATATGCATTTCCAGTCATTTTTGAGTGACAGGCATACTTTCATAAACAATGTAAAAATTCTAGTGTGGATGAAGATAATTTTCATTTCAAAATGCCAATTTTAAAGGAAAAATTAGTAGTGTGGATGTAGCCTGCATTGTTTCTGTTTTGCCTTCATTCTGTTTTACCTTTGTCATTCACTTGTCACATCTGTCTAGTTTGTCCAGTTTTACCTACTTTGCTTCTCTCTCACTCCTTCATGCTTTCTTTATTAGTCGTCTGTGCCCTCTGCTGTTTCTGCATTGCTTTTATTGTGTCCAGATGTTTCCCTGTTGCTCTTCGGTTGTTTTCTTGTTTTTATTCTCTCTTTTGCTTCTCACTGGACAGTTTCCCTACTGCCCTTCAGTCACTTCTACAATTTTCTAAATGGTTTTGACATTGTGATATTACTGTTTCTGCGTTGCTTTCCCATTGTCTCTCACTCATTCTTTGCTGACCCTCAATATTTTGTAAATGTGCTGCATTTCTGTTCGCACTTCTTTGTCATTGTGTTTATCGTTAGCCTTTTGGTCCTCTATTTGCCCCTGACAACTTCCCTTTAATTTTATCTCATTGTCTTTATTATTAACAAGTCCCTCTTATCCCTTTTGACCACTGGTATTCTTGTTCTGCAGCACATGTCTTAGAGTGTTAATGATTAGAAAAGACACATTCATGACTTTGTGAAAACTGATAAAGGATACTGGAGGAATGTGCTCAGAGTCCATGAGGGCTATCGGTCAGTCAGGCCCCAGCTTGTCCTGAAAAACTATTTACTTTTAAGGAGGACATGTAGGCCCACTGAGATTCATTCCCATGACTGCTTGCTTATCCACCCCTACAAAAGTTATGCGACTGGACTGTAGCTGGGGTCACCATGGGATTCATGAGCGTGAAGACTTCAGAAATTATTCTTATGTTAAAAAAATACAGACACCATGAGAAATACCACACTACTGACACTGCTACAGGATGGGTGGGGGAGAAAGGGAGAAGGTTGGGGAAGGAGATGCCATCAGAAACATCTTAACAAACAGTCAAGTGAGATGATAGAGCTGAAGGGTGCAGGATAACTGCAGTCATTTAAAGAAGTGCTACAAGGCATGTGATTCCACAAGCAAAGCCTTTGACTAAATTTCTTAGCGAAATCATGCTTAAATTCACGCTGATCTGAAAACTGATGAAACATTGTTAAAGCAATTTAACAATGAATTATTAAATAAATAATGATTATATATGAATCAAAGAGTTGAAGTTTGGCAATTAATGAATTATATTACACAAAGAACAATTGATGCATGGAATAAATAACCAAGTATCGTGGTAGACAGTAGGACTTTAGGGACTTTCAAAACCAGACGATGTTTATTTAGAAGAATTAAGTGGATAGGACTGGTGAGCTTTATTGGGCTGAATGGCCCAAACCTATAGTCTAAACCTTTCTAATGTTCTAATGTGTTTAAAATATAACAGTAAAGTCATGCAGCGGTTAACACTGCTTCCTCACTGACTCAGTTCTCGTCTCGCTCATTGTATGGTGTTTACATGTTCTCTCTGCATCCACATGTTTCTCACAGGACATTTCTGTTTTCTTCATACATCCATAAGTGGCAAAGTATTAGGTAATTCTCATCATATCACCTTGGGAAAACAGGTGGGGTCAAAGCAGCACTGGCTGCAATGAAAGACACTGCCCTGGACTGGATGTGAATGCATCACTCATTCTCACATGTGCCAGTTCTTAATCGACAATTATCTAATCCTGCACATCTTTGGAGATCTGGCACTTAGATGAAAACCCCATATGGACACAAACAAGACATGTAAACTAAACAAGAACAGCTTGACATGGAATTCAAATCCATAACACCAGATCCATGAAGCACTCTATTGCCGCTGTAGGGTAAAAACTAAGAGGAACTGTTACAGAGTTGAATTATTTCAGTTTAAATAAATTAATTAGGATGTACCATCTGCTCCAGAAACAGGAGATAGTACTTCATTGATTAAGCTGATTTCTGTTTTCTGTTAAATTACATGCACTTACATATTTTAATGTTTTCTTTCTTATCATGGCACTGGAGAGTGGTGACGTGTTGCATGTTGTTAGGTCATGGATTTTCATTGTACTCTGCACATGTGACAATGCTACCAACCACTAACCATTCAGCTTTTACACCTTCTGCTTATATAACTGACAAATCTACATTGGCCTGACCTGAGTAAGTGTGGTTTCAAAGCAATGGGCTGACATTCAGAGTTGTTTTATGACTTATGCCCAAAGCAGTCAGGATTAACTCCAGGGCCGTGCAACTCCAGAACTAGTCTAAGAGTTCATTAAATGGATGGATGTTTAAAATATTTTTTAAAATGTTTGTTTACCCTTTAAACTCCATTAAAAAGTTAGGTTAACTGACCTGAGCTTATGCTTCCTTATGTTTACTTCTAAATCTGAAACGTAAAGATGAATTAAGGAAATTGGCAAACTCTGTATATAGTAAAATGCCTAGGGAATTGATGGGATCTGTGCCCTCCCATTTACTCACTATCTAGAATACTTATCTTACTCAGTTATATATGGGAAAATACATTACACATTATTTACATTTCATTATATTCATCAACTGACAGCCTGCTGTTTATTTAACCCAGTGTCCCTTAGGGAATTCAAACTACCTAGCATTATGTTTACAATCAAAAACACATTTTCTCCTTTTCAGTTTATATTCCAAATATTACTTGAATTTCAGAATTAAAATTTTGGCAAACTGTATAGAATCTATATTGAAATGTTTACATTAATTTAATTATTAATGCAGTGCACTTTGAATTTTCTCCAACAACTTTTTGCCTTATACATTTAGTATGTGTGTGTGTATTTGTGTACATACACAAGAAATACTTAGAAATTTTAACCAGTACTGCATAATATACTGTATTATAAATATAGTAAATGGCAGAACCATGTATAAAAAGTGTTGTCATTTCTACATGGTGTGACCAAAATGTATGCAAATACCCTTGAATGAAAGCCTGAAATTGTTTAAACTGTGGAGCAGTGGGGTAAATCAAAGAAAAATGTGTCTTGGAGGGCACTGCAAGTATATATATATATATATATACAGTATATGGCTATGAACTGAATTTGCCATAAATGTGTGTGGATGTTTGCAAGTGCTTTCATGCTCACTCATAAGGGCAAAGTTGTTACTTAGTTAACCTAATATGTGCCTCTGGGATGTCCCGGAGAAAAGACGGAGTGCCCAACGAGAGGAATCACACAGACGTGGAGGGAATGGGCAAGTTCTGCACTGTCACTGGATCTCATTCCTGGACTGGGGAGCTGTAAGATTGTTAAAGTCGCAACACATAGTTTTACTATTCTCTTTAAAGATTACATTTAAATATGTTTTTCTGTTAAATACCATGCTTTTGCGTTCTAATTTCTCAAATAGTAAAACAAGACACTGCAGTTTTTGCATTTATTTATAATAAAACATAAAACAAGTTCCTTCCATATTTTAGCACGTTTAGTATTTGTGGATCCCTTAAATGTATATATTCATAATCATTTTGACGCTTTCAAGTTGTTCATCACAGTTAACGGATCTTCGAAGTGTTTCTTTTTAAGTTAATTCTAAATTGTGCGCCTGGCAACTAGAAAGTGGTATGTCCTGTCTTGTATATTTTTAGGCTTTGCCCAGATAGTGTGCGGTGGCTTCCTAACCCTTGTTGCGAAAATATTTCCCTTGGGGTCAGTGGTTGCGGCTTAACGGACCATATGCGTCATTTAGGTAAGTGCTGTCTCGACCAGACAGTTTGTGCAGTGAATTGAGTGAACGAGATGAACAGATACAGAAGCACGTATCCACGCGAAGGCTTTCTAAGCAGCAATCGATCTATTTACAAACTGGACGTTCTCGTTGTGCTCACCATGTAGAGAAGTGTGTGTGTGTGTGTGCGTGTGTGTGTGTGTGTGTGTGTGTGTGTGTGTGTGTGTGTGTGTGTGTGTGTGTGAGAGAGAGAGAGAGAGAGAGAGAGAGAGAGAGAGTTTGAGCTACGATGTTCTGATGTATTCATTTCCAAAGGGGCTGATAGTTTCCTTTTGTCGTCTGATTTCGAAGTAGGCTGCGCTTTAATGAGAATCAACAGAAAGGAAAAGCAGGATTAAAAAATTGAGAAGTATGAACACACGATGTGCCACTCGGAGAACACGACTCGTTTTCTGATCTATCAAAATCATGCTGTTCATTGGAACTCTTTTTATCAATAGATTAATTGATTTAGGTGCTTTTTAATATGTGCTGCACTATCGTCTGCATATCAAGCGTTACGTCCCCTTCAGTGTTCTTTTCAACAACAGAAAAATGCAAAATCTTTACTTCATTTACCCAGTAAGTCCACTGCACTAGCATCGCGGTACAGTAAAACATTTCAGTGAGATGCACTAGGATCGTGAGCGTCAAATAAACAAAGATGGTATTTATATTAGCTCTCCAGGAGCAAGAGGGCAGCATATCTAACAGTCCAGAGCAAGTCGATAGATAGATAGATAGATAGATAGATAGATAGATAGATAGATAGATAGATAGATAGATAGATAGATAGATAGATAGATAGATAGATTAAAGGTACAATATAATGGATAGATAAAAGACAATGTTAAATAGAGATTGAGAGAGAAAGACAGACAGACAGGCAAACAGAAAGACAAAGAAGAAGAGAGGCACACAGACAGACAAGGAGAGAGAGAGAGAGAGAGAGAGAGAGAGAGAGAGAGAGAGAGAGAGAGAGAGAGAGAGAGAGAACGAGAGATAGATAGGGAGGGAGAGATATGAAAGGCACTATATAATGAATAGACATGGGTGACAATGCTAAATAAAGACAGAGACAGCAATAGAGAGAGAGACAGAAAGAAGAAAGGAGAGATACAAAGAGAGAGAGAGAGTGTGCGAGAGAGATATGAAAGGCACTATATAACGGATAGGCATTGAAGAGAGAGATAGATAGATAGATAGATAGATAGATAGATAGATAGATAGATAGATAGATAGATAGATAGATAGATAGATAGATAGATAGAAGGTACAATATAATGGATAGATATATATAAGACAATGTTAAATAGAGATTGAGAGAGAAAGACACACAGACAGGCAAACAGAAAGACAAAGAAGAAGAAAGCCACACAGACAGACAGACAAGGAGAGAGAGATAGAGATAGATAGAGGGGGAGAGATATGAAAGGCACTATATAATGGATACACATGGGTGACAAGAGATAGAAGAAGGGAGAGATACAAACAGAGAGAGAGTATGAGAGAGATATGAAAGGCACTATATAACGGAAAGGCATTGAATAGATAGATAGATAGATAGATAGATAGATAGATAGATAGATAGATAGATAGATAGATAGATAGATAGATAGATAGATAGATAGTGCGTTAAATGCGAGGGACTGACCAGTTTTCGCTCCGATGACATCTTGAACGTGAACCAGCGGACATTAACATGATAAGCACACCTAGATCTCGGCAGCTCCGTTTCACTTTTCACTTAACTTGCTCCCGTAGTTTTCTTGTTTCCCGAGCTGTCGATGTAGCTGGTTGAATGACCCGAACTCCGAACTCCTACTCAATAGATCGATCCAGCTTGGTTCTTAGTCACTTGGATACGCGCATATTTTAAAGCAGAGCTGCGTCTCCTTAATGCATAAATCACAAGCAAAGCTTAACGGAAAACGTGATTGCTGTTTAAAAGACAATATCCAAGTGTCGTCGCTTACGGTGCACAAAACCAAATGACGGGACATTATTGCGCTGCTCTTCACATTACTTATCTTGTGGGGTGGGGATGAGGGGGTGGCTTCATTTAATAGCCTCCTCAGCTCCCCCCACTAAAATCGAACTGTCCGTCAACACTCTCCCTCCACACTAACACTTTTCTGTTATTTTAAAGAATGTTCTCTGTGGAAACGTTTAACATTCTAATTATTACAACTGCTCATTTTTCGAGTCAGCTTTTTCACTTGGTGGGAGTCGGAAACCATAACAGCGTCTGAAGTAAACCCTCGCAAAGGCATTACTGAGATTAGTCTGGGCAGGACAGGCGTTCGCATTCGTTCAGTGTCTCGTTAATTTCAGAGGAACGTATAGTAGACAATTGATTAAAAAACGACACGGAGAGAACATGCAACAACAGCTATTATCTTTACCAACATTTTAAAAATGTATTTTAATTTCAAATTACATGTATATGATTAGGCGGCACGGTGGCGTAGTGATAGCGCTGCTGCCTCGCAGTTAGGAGACCCGGGTTCGCTTCCCGGGTCCACCCTGCGTGGAGTTTGCATGTTCTCCCCGTGTCTGCGTGGGTTTCCTCCGGGCGCTCCGGTTTCTTCCCACAGTCCAAAGACATGCAGGTTAGGTGGATTGGCGATTCTAAATTGGCCCTAGTGTATGCTTGGTGTGTGGGTGTGTTTGTGTGTGTCCTGCGGTGGGTTGGCACCCTGCCCGGGATTGGTTCCCTACCTTGTGCCCTGTGTTGGCTGGGATTGGCTCCGGCAGACCCCCGTGACCCTGTGTTCGGATTTCGCGGGTTGGAAAATGGATGGATGGATGTATATGATTACTTAAAGATGCACCCTCCACAGCCCACATTTGAGTAAGATCAAGAGTAGATATTTTACATCAAGGGTTCTTAGACCTTTTATTCTGATGTCTAAAATATGAAAATCGATACTATACTGGAGTACAAGAAGAGGAATATCGCAACACTAACAGCAGATAGATAAATAACAATAGCCACATAATGAAAAACAGTAAAAGTTTCATTTTTATTATCACATGAATATTACTTAAATATAAAATGGAAAGCGAATTATTAATAAAACAGTAATTAATATTCAAAACTTACTCAACTCGTGACACCAGATAAGGAATAAAGCAGTTAAAAAAGTAATTAACTTAAAATAGTTTATTTGCGTTTTCTTAAATAATATTATTTTTTATATAGCGTTTTTAAAAATGAGGTCCACCATTAACAAAAAATTCTTTCTAAATGACTTTTCAAATTGTTCAGCATTTTCCGGTTTTCATTTAATAATTCAATAAACGTTAAGTGTGAGTTACGTAGCTAAATTATTCCTAAAAATACACTTTGAAAAGCATTTTAAATGCAATTTTAAAAAATATTTTAAAAGGGTGACAAGATAAACCTTGATGAAGAATTGCAAATAGTGTCCACTTTAAAATGTCAAATTCAACCAAGTCACATTATTCTGAGTGCCAAGGACTTTATTGTACAGCCTGTCTCAACCTTTTGATATTTTCTGGTGTTTTCACAGTTCTCAGACTCCACAAGAAAAATTAGTTAAATTGAGGGCACTATATCACTCACCATACAATTCACACTTGGACAAGTTTGGCTAATTTTATTACTCAGTCAATTGGTGACCCATCACAATTCTGTCCTCCAAGCAACTTAGATCAAGGTCCATAGGTTAAAGAAACACTGCTTTAGATAAAAACGCATGCTTAGAATATATGCATTTCACACTACCTAATAATATAACATGCAAGTAAGAATGTCACTGTACTCTGTGCACATGACAATTACTGACCCCATACACCCCATAATCCTACTGAATATGTTAATTTCCATCCATGCATTGATCCATTTTCTAACACTTAATATAAACACATATTAAAACACATCCTTCCAAATTCTGACATGATAATCCAGTTCTTAGCTTGAGGGAGTAGATGCTGTGGACACCAGGGGGTGCACAGCTCTCCCAACAACCGACACAACAGACAAGAGCACAAATGTGCAGCACAACACAGTTTATTCAGCTGTGGGAAACACTTTTGTCTCGTTTCCCACTTCCCACCTATGCAGCACAGTATATTAAGCCTAAGCAGTCTCTCCCTCTCCCTCTCTCTTCTGTCTCTTACCACCTCCTGACTCTGGCTTCCTGAATGGAGTGTGGCAGCTCCTTTTATAGCACACTCAGAAGTGCACCAGGTGTCCCGTGATCTCCTTCTGAGTGTGGCAGCAGTCCTGCTGACCCCAATAGTGTTGAGCTTCCATGATGCAAACCTGTGGCACTGCAGGAAGCCGGGGAGCTGCCCTCTGTTGTCCCAGTGGAGGTATTGTCCTGTACAAGTATCTTCCCCTAGTCCTTCCATTACAAAGGCATCCTGACTGGGTAAGAGTCCCAGCTGTCCTTAACAGTGCTTATGCAACAAGACTGTCTTCGCTCAATTGATGCTCCCTTGAGAGCGGAGTAGAGTCACTTTTCGCATTTACAGGATTCAAACCGTCAACCTTCTGATTGCCAGTGTAGATCCCTAGCCTCAGAGCCACCACTCTGCTCCACTCCAAAGCTTTAGAAACAATTTTATTCCCTATCCTGGTCTATACCTCACCACCATGGGTGTCATTGTGGGGAAAAAGGGTAATAATTACCCAGGGTTCTCTGTGTGTGTTGGGAGGGGTTGGGGACCTTGAAGCCTGAAATGAAAAGTTTTTTGAGAGGAAGGAGCCCACAGAGACTGCTTAAGTAGTGCAAGACAGGTAAAAAACTGTACTATAATGTAAATAGATAGATAAATAATAGGTAAGTAGATAGGCAGGCAGTGTAGTGTAGTGGTTAAGGCTCTGGACTTCAAACTTTAGGTTCAAATCCCGCTACTGACACTGTGTGACCCTAAGCAAGTCACTTGACCTGCCTGTAGTAATAGTAGCAATTTGAAATTGATAGTAGTGAATAAAAAAAAAAGCAGTAGTGACCAAAGTAACAAACGTACTGCATATTGATAAGCAACTAAGAGCACATCTGAGGGCAGCGGGGCAGCACAGAATTCAGAGTCTGGACAGCCAAAGTGTAGAAGCTGTTGCAGAACCTAGTTCAGGTGCTACAATACCTTCTGCCAGATGCAAGTGAGATAAATAGAAGGTGGGAATAGTCGTTTATAATGCTAAAGGCCTTGTGGATGCAACGCTTTATAAAGATGTCATGGAGGGCAGAGAGATCGCAGTTCTTTTCTATGCGGTGTGCACTATCTGTTGTAGGACCTGCAATTCCCAAACCAAACAGTAAAGCAGATGGTCAGGAGCTATACCTATACACTATACATTGAGCTATATTTATCAATCCATTTATCATTTTGTCAATTTTCTAAGCTGCTCAGCCAGCTCAATATCACAGGGAAAGAAACATACAGTATTTGGGCAGTGTTGAGTGCAATGTCAGGCTGCAGATCCTCACAGTGTACATATACAATTTGTCACTAATGAGGATTTTTTTTTTTTATTTCTCCAATGCCATAGTAAGTACCATCCAGCCATCCCTGCTCAGGGGTAAACTCTGAGATATGCAGGAGGATGAGCCTATGGTGTCCTGGATAATGGACTATCTGTCAGGCAGACTGAAGTTTGTGAGACTCAAGGACTGTGTCTCTGAAGTGGATGTGTGTGAGAAACACTGGAGCACCACAAGGAATAGTCCTGCCTCCTTTTCTCTTCACCTCAGACTGTAACTATAACAGCATGTCATGTCTCTTGCAGAAATTCTAAGATGATTCAACAGTTGTGGGGTATATTGATAAGGGAGATGAGACTGAGTATAGGAGTCAGGTGGAGAAGTTTGTTTGTTGGTGCAAAGAGAATTGTCTGCATCTCAACATCTGGTTGTAAACTTTTACCTCAACAAAGAGCCTCTATGTCTAGTCACTATTTAGGGAGTGAATGTAGAGGCGGTCCACTCCTACAAGTACTTAGGGTCCACTTTAATGGAAGGTTGGACTGGTCTTGGGACACACAGGAACTATAGGCAGAGTAGACTCCTTTTTCCTTAGGAGACTGCATTCCTTTAATGTGGGAAGTGACATCTTTCACATCTTCTACAACTCTGTGATGGCCAGTGCAGTTTTTGTAGGTTGTGGTGTGCTGGGCTGGTAACATCACTTCAAGAGAGGCCCACCGAATCAACAAGCTAATTAAAAGGGCAGACTCAGTTACACAACACACTGTGGAACCCCCAGAGGTAGGAGTAAAGGAGTGAATTAAAACAAAACTGATTGTCATTATGAACAATGCTGCATATCCACTCTCTGACACAGTAACATTGTGGACGTTCAGCCATCTACTGTATCTATCTATTATATAGTGCCTTCCTATCTATCTATAATAGTAATTCTTTGCATTTATATAGCGCTTTTCTCACTACTCAAAGCGCTCAGCAATTGCAGGTTAAGGGCCTTGCTCAAGGGCCCAACAGAGCAGAGTCCCTTTTGGCATTATGGGATTTAAACCAGAAACCTTCAGATTGCCAGTGCAGATCCCTAGCCTCAGAGCCATCACTCCGCCTATCTATCTATCTATCTATCTATCTATCTATCTATCTATCTATCTATCTATCTATCTATCTATCTATCTATCTATCTATCTATCTATCTATCTATCTATCTATCTATCTATCTATCTATCTATCTATCTATCTATCTATCTATCTATCTATCTATCTATCTAGCGAACAAAGTCTTTAGGTAATGGTGCTTATTTCATTAAGGCTTGAGAGGAAGGCAATAACCAACACTGCCCATGGCTCTAATCGAACACAGAAATGAAGAAGATACACAAAATAAATTAGATTTTTCATTTGAAAATAATGCATGTAGCCTACTAGCTTGTTTGTCTATAAATAATGTAACAGTAAACTCTTTTTTATTGTGTATCTCAGTTCATAAAATAATGAAAGTTTATTAAATGCTGATTCAACTGATCTGGCACACACATACATATACTTACGCACACACCCATTATATGGCTATGCTTTTGTGTTGTTTATTCTCTTGTTGACAGTTGGCGTGATTGTGTAGGTTTTCTTGATAACTTGCATATCCTACTTCAGCCCATAGATCTGGCTGTAGATTTACTGATAGCACTGAGCTGACATGGTGTGCATGTGACCATTTGTAAGCTTACCCTTCAGTTCTGACATCTATCCAGTTTTTTCAGGGACAGACATCCTACAATGTTTAGAAATAAATGTTTTTTCCCCTACTTAATTTGCATTCATAGTGCCTCAACTAAACTAAACAGAGTACCTTAACTAAAAAAAAATTAAAAGCTAACCAAATAACTTCCACTATTTCGTTAAAATAAACAAAAAAAGACCCATCAGTAGCTATATTGATGTAATTATTTAAATGGTTTTACAGTACTACATTGGCTATACACAGGTAATATGAACAGAAAAGTACAGTATAAGGCAGAAAGATCAAATGATAAGAAGTGCATTGTTGTAAAGAAACAAATATTTATTTATTCATTTATGATGGTTGCACCATCACATCACCATCTCAGGATCATACAGGCCCTAAGCTTATCCCAGCAGCACTGGTCATAAGGCAGGAAACAGCACTGGATGAGATGTCAGTCCATCATAAAGGCCGCTCAAGCACACACCCACACCGACACTCACACAGGGTTTATTTAAATTAAATTAGCTGGTGGATGTTTAGGAAATTACATAGATAACACACAGAAAGGATGCAAATCCACATAGACATGGATCAGTGAGGCTGAAGTCACAATGTGTCATATATATCAGAAAATTTAAACAAGATATGAATCATTTGAGACAAAAGTCATTATGGTTAAATGAAGAAAAAGGCATTAGCAGCTGTAAACATTTATTTAAAATGCTTGTATAGTAACAAGTAGATATTACATGGATTTTAAAAGAAGTACATTCATGAAAAGCAAATGAAAAAACTTTACCACCTGCAACAAAGGAAATTTGAAAACACTGCAATCAAATGAGTTTTAATTTTAACTTAATACCAGTGAACACTAAAGAACTTGTTAGAATGTTTTCAAAGCTTTTCTATGCCATTCAGATTAAGCATTTTATTTTGCTTGTGAAATCACTCTTCTCTACCTTAAGTGATGTTTTCTTCAATGGCATATCAAATCCCATGGAGGTAGCCTTTCACAATAAGAACAGGTAGAAATCAAACAGGGCAGGGTCTGTAGAGCTGGTGGATCTCTTTGAATGCACTGTTTCACAGAAAAATCTAGTGTAAGCGGAGGTACTGAATGCTACAAACGCTACAGTGAGTTAATGTAATATTTATCTGGTTATATGCTATGATAAACAGAAGCATGACTAGAGTCCTAAAGAAAAGATGAAGGGCCAACCAGACCACCCTGTTTAATGCAATTGTCTAAAAAAAACAAACAAGCAGAAACAAGCACTTGGTGGCACAACAGAAAACAGGCTTCTAATATGCCATCTTAGCCAACTAGGCTCTGTGGGAAAAGGGACTTGTTTGAGCGGGTCAGTCATAGGGAGTTCCAACATGCAGAGACCTCTCCAAGAAGTGAGGTGCCCCTTTCCTGGAATGTGTTGGTTTAATAGTGTCCTAGTCCACTGGGGCGGGGCCTCTGGAAGGCCATGGGCGGAGTTTAGCTGCCCTCATGGAGTGGTTTCTTGGCACTGCAGAAACAAAATTAGAATACATTGTTAGTGGCCGCTCCCCCTCTCATCCCAGGATGGTAGAGTCCAGAAGGTGATCCCCAGACACCCAGGTGTGACAATGGTTATACTGTAATCAATATGGACTCCATCTTTAAAATTCTTTAAAAAAACACATGCACATGACCTTGCCAATATTGGTTTGAATCCTGACTTTCTTTGGTGTTGGAAAATCACCACACTTCCATTGTATACAGTAGATTGTTTTTTGAAGTCTGGGTCATACTAATCTGTCCATTTTTCTTCACCAGTAATGAAATGCTTCTTAAATGTTTCCTAGTCTATTCACCATATTACTCTGGTCTTGCAGCAGCTTCATTGGCTCCCAATTAAGTTTCAAATTGATTTTAAAATTCTGCTATTAACATTTAAGGCCATTCATAACCTCGCACCTCCATATCTGTCCAACCTTCTTCATGTTGCCATTCCATCCCGTAACCTTAGATCCTCTTCCTCCATCCATCTGACTGTCCCTCTCACTCATCTAACCATCATGGGGAGCAGAACATTCAGCGGTTCTGCTCCCAAGCTCTGGAATTCATTACCTACCGTGCTTAAAAATATCAAATCATTTTCATCCTTCAAATGTAAACTTAAAATGCATCTGTTTAAAATGGCTTTTTCTTTATGATTACAGTGGCTTTGTTTGGTTTTAATTTTTATATTTTCTGATGTTTTAAGTTGTCTATAATGTGTCTTTTATTTATTTATTTATTGTTTGTTCTGTGTCCTTGAGTTCTCAGAAAGGCGCCTTGTATAAATAAAATGTATTATTATTATTATTATTATTCTGAATTAATTAACTCAGAATTCTCCTTGGAATATTGGACATGGTGTTGCTTCCTTTCAGGAGTCCCATTGTGAGCATTGTGTGCACAGATCTTGCTCATTTCTAATTTTTTTAAGAAGAATGGATTCAACTGACCCATAACTAATCAATATAATGTCTACAGTATGACAACTATCACTCTTTAATTTTCTATTATGATTTGCTCCACGGTTGTAAGGCTGGCCAGAACTTGAGTCATCTTTGAATGGTATCCTGCCACGACAGAATTCTGCAGCCCATGTCTTGGCTATGGCATATAAAAGGGACTGGCCCTAATACATGTTTACTAAGCAAGAATGAATCTTCATATATATGTTGTTCTCTAGTATTCAGTAATGGTGTGATATTTGATTTTGAGGCTTTTACCATTCTTGTTGACTATATATTATAAGCTACTAATGCTAGAAACTAATAATTCAAATATTTGAATTAACAATAGCTATTCTTTGACCACTTAAAAAATCAGCGCTGTGAAATCAGCTCAGGCTTAAAAATATTTGAACAGTTCTCATATTTATTTACTGTAAATAGGTACAGTATTATGTAAACAATACGTGGGTGATATTAACATCAAATGAAGTGAAAAGAAAACAAATAATAATCTGTATCTGTTTGGAATAAATGTACTAAAAAAGACACTAGTATATATAAGAAAGCAAATATTGGTTTAAGATGCTTGCACAGTAATATGCAAAGAATATACAGGAAACAGAACTGAAGATCAAATGAAGGAAATTGGCATTTGTTGTTAGAAGAAGGTAAGTATTTATTTAAGACAGATGTACAAAGAAAAGAAATTACTAGTTATTATATTATTTCACATGTTCCAATTGTGGGTTAAATAACCTGAGACACGTGTATTGATTTGCGTACATTTTAAGCTCCAATATAAGGCCAGTGATTCAAATAAAAAGATGTATGTTTTCAAAGAGAAATTACACTTTTTCTCAATTGCTTTGGATTATTACTCTAAAGGGTTCAGATGTTCTCTCAATAGCTTGTCCATTTATCAAAACAATTTGTACACTGTAACACAATAATTTGGATAACCAGCAAGAGGAGGTAATTCATTCAAAACCTTTCATTCATGTTTCAAAATGCAATTTTCGTGTCAACCATTAAGTTAATACCCCCAACATGTCTAAACCATTGCCTAGAGACATACTAGTCAAAATGTTAAGTCATGTTGTCAACACATAAACTGTGGCTTAGTTTACTTCACTATCATTTTTCGATAGCCAGCTGAATTTGCTTGTGTACCAAACCACATGTACTTCTGTTCTAGAAACCTTTACAATGTTCTACCACATTGGTATTTTCTGAAAGACGTTAATAATCTAACATTTGTAACTTTTTTTTTTTTAATTCAGGACAACGCAAACTACACATTGAACCAAGCACAAATCTGGAAGCCTGGCAAAAAATGAAGTTATATGTTACAGTAAAAATGTACACAGTAGTTTAGGTATTTATGTTGGAAAGAATCAGGCCAGTTCCACATTCCAGGTTGTAGTGTCACTCCTGCTGGTCTGGCAACATATTTTCATCTACAGTATATCATCTCTGATATTCATCCTTGCAATGCATCAATTTAGGTGGAGTGGTGGCTCTGAGGCTAGGGCTCTGCACTGGCAATCGGAAGGTTGCCGGTTTGAATCCCATAAATACTAAAAAAGGGACTCTGCTTTGTTGGGCCCTTGAGCAAGGCCCTTAACCTATAATTGCTGAGTGCTTTGAGCAGTGAGAAAAGCGCTATGCAAATGTAAAGAATTATTATTATCAAGGAAAAAAACTAAAACTATGTAAAATTCAACAATTTAAAGTAATCTACTTAAATTTTTACAGCTAGTGTTTTGAAGTAAAATGTTCATGTACCCATTCATTTAGTCATTTTCCACTTCTTATCCAAGATCGGGTCATAGGAGCTTCAGTTTTAGCAATGAGGCCTATATGTCCCTTTCCCCAGCCACACTTGCAAACTCATACTGTAGGATCTGAAGGAATTCCCAGGCCATCTGTGATAGATGATCCTTCCAGTAAGCCTTGGGTCTTCCCTAAGGTCTTCTCCCAGCTGGTAGTGCCCTTAAAACCTCCACAGGAAGGCATCCAGGAGCCATCTGCATCAGATGCCCACTCTACCTCAATTGGCTCCTCTCAATGTGGAGGGTCAGCAGCTATATTCTGGGCCTCTCCAAGATATCTCTGCTTTTCACCCTGTCTCTAAGGGAGAGCCCAGCCATCCCATGAAGAAAGCTCATTTCGGCTGCTTGTACCCATGATCAAATTTTTGCGATTATTACCCAAAGCTCATGATCATACTTGAGGGTAGGAATGTAGATTGACTGGTAAATTGAGAGGTTCACCTTCTGAGTAAGCTCCTTCTTCACCACTATAGATCAGTGTAGTAAACACATAATGTGAGTCAATCTCAACATCACTTTTCATCTCACTCATGAACAAGACCTCAAGGTACTTAAACTCCTCCTGTTGGGGCAGTAACTCACCACCCATATTTTTCCAGTAAATGTATTTCCTGTCCTAACATCTGCACATCTGAATTAAACAGCTGCCTTGAATACTTTGTGCCATCCCTCCTGCTAACTTTGTGCCCTCTCAGTCTGCCTCTCTGTTGCTCTTGCTTTCTTAGTCTATCCTATTTATTCATTTTCTAGCCTTCTTAGCATCATGCTTACCCCCCCTCAAAAAAAAAAATGAGCCAAAAGTGTTGAATTTTTTTAATAACAAAAAATATAATGTGCAGTAGAAATACTTAAATACCAAAACGCCACCATATTCACAGTAGGAAAAGCATTGCTTGTGTTGACTGCTGTATCAATGCAGATTTAGTATATATGCTTCATATGATGCATTCTGAAGCAGTCACCAATGCACATAGGCACTGTTCGTAGGTGTCGAAAAAACTTTTGGTAATATTTTTTTTTTGTTGCTTGTGCATTACAGGGTAGAATAGCAGCAGTGCCTGACCTGCACGATTGTATTGACTGTACTTGCTATCTCCTCTACCGGTGTAAAGTATTGAGTTCCTGATGTACCCAGAACTTGCTTCTCACAGCATGTAGAACTTGATACGAAATTGTGCCTGTTTGGATGCGATGGCTGTATGACAGTGGTCTGCCTCACAGAATACAGTAACTGTTACTCAAAGGAACGTTAACATACTGTAGCTTTATGAATATTCATGTAAATAGTTGTATGGAAGCAGAAATAGAATTACAGGAAGTCAGTGGTTAGACAGCAAGCTTTACGAATAGTCAGTGTTCATTCATCTAAATTGAAGCAAAGCCTGTAAGTATTATTTTAAGATAATTGGATAAATATATAAATATAGGAAAGTTATATTGTTTATTGCAATTTGGTAATTGTTTGTAATTTGCTTCTTTTCAGTTTCACTCTAACTTCATAAAATTGAAATAAAATTGGAGCAAGATGCTTCTCTCCTCACTCTATGAATCTTTTGTGAAGCAGAGTTTGGCTGCTGTTTAGTTTCTGGTTCAAACACCCAAGATGAGAACAGTACAGACAGACCTCCCTTGTAACCCATGAGACGTTTGTCAATACTTATGTCGTGATAGGCAATATACACCTTTTGCATATTGCAATGACTCCTCATACTAGGTTTGAAAGGAAGGAGCAGCAGGACAAGAACAGTTGCAAAAATGGTTTATTCTTAAACAATTCAAAATAAGCAAATGCAAAATGACTATATAGGAAATTAAACAGGTACTATTTACAACTAACTATAACCTCTCATTGTTAGGGCCAAGAGAAATGCCCTAAATACACTGTTTCCCTTTTTCAGAACTTTCTTTCTCACACATGGCTTCCACTCCACTGAAATATCCCTCACATTCCACCTCCTCTTGTCATTGTCAAACCCTTCAGAAGCGACCCCACCCGCCAAACTTTTGCAGCTGCAAGGCTACATCCCAACCAATACTGCAATATTGTTGATGATCACCTGATATACATCCCATAGTTTCTACAGTTTTGGAGCTGGGTGATTGACTTCATTATAGTCATTGCTATTAGTGAAATGCAGACATTTCATAATGTGTGAAAAATGACACTCACTTAAAACTTTAGCAAAAATCTATACCTGCAACAACTGGTTTGTAGACCAGTACCATTTCTGGACAGGTTTACCCACTATGCCCTGCAGTATCAAGAGACTGAAAAAAACACACATGTCACCTGCAGCAGCAGGCTGCCAGCGACTAAGACAAGCAAAAGGTTTACAATGACTTTTCTGAAACTGTTCAGCATAATGGTTCCTTTCAACAACTATTTTTGCCTCCAGACTATAATCGGCAAATCGTAAATAGTAAAGATAATTATAATCAGCAAGCAGCTTTAGGGCAGAATTACCCATAAATGAGCAACGAGGAGATGGAGGATTGTCAGTGGTAGTATGAGGCTGTGAACATCACTGACACTTGGCAAGTCAGAATCTACTGAGCAGGTGATTGGTTTCACTATCCATGTCAATGTCTGATGACCAATTCACATTCACATAATCATCATTATAGCTTAATTCAAGGAATGGTTAAATTTTAATTCATTCTAAAACTCACTTTGCAGCTTTTTATTTGCCATTGTGTTTTTGGTTGAAAGCTCTGCCTTACTTATGAAAATTGATGAATCATCATAGAGTTGCCATAAAGTGGAAGAACCCATAGAAATATAAAAACATTTCTGCAGCATAATGTTATTTCATTTACTAGATGGTAGCAGAATATTCTCCTCAGAGTTATTCTGGCTTAACACTGTAAAGCGGATCATTACATGTCACCCCGAGTCTGCCTCTGTTATATTTCAGCCAGGGTCCCCTCCCTGACTGGGGTTCAAATTCTTGCTTTATATATTTTTTGATACTTTTGGGGTCTTTGATTTGTATTAATGTTAGTTTTGATTATTATTTGCTGTATTCCCAATATTTATGATATGTGCCCTATGTTTTGTGGTTGATTCCCCAGGAGGCAGGGCAACCTGCCTGTCATTGTAAGGAATGAACTTGGGAGTTGGTGAGTGTTTCTTTGAGATTCTATCTGTGCTCTTTGCTTTTTTTTGATTTATTGGATTGTGTGACCTTTTTGATCTGTTCTTTGCCTTGGATTGCCATTGACTTTTTCCAGGGAATTTAATTTTGTCTTTTGTGTTCCACTGAGGTTCTTGTTATTACAGAGCGTTTTTGTGAAGAATAAATATTTTTATTTATAAAGTTTCTGTGTTTTCCCTTATCAATAACGAGGTCTGACAGTTTTCCCCTCTAGTGGGTATTTTTGGGACTTTGTGCTTGGGAATGCTTATATTTATTTGCATATAATTCTGAGCCTGAGTGACGCTGAAAGCTAATGCCTAGGAGGTTAACACAGTTGATTTTTGCCTTTGTTTTCAGATCAATACTGATAATGGTCATTTTAATTTGGCTTATTTTTAATTGATTTGTATTCTTTAACATTTTGGAGGTCTGACTTGTGACTGTAAGAAATGGTGAGAAATGGGAGGAATTGTAAGTAATGAGAAATCAAGCTTTTAGTTATAGGGCCCCAATGCTGGAGAATGGTCTGCCTGCTATTATAAGAGGTGCCCCTACAGTCTCAGTTTTCAGATTCAGGCTGACGACTTGCTATTGCAGTTTAGCATACCCTGAGTAGAGCTGCTGATTAGCCGTGCATACTACATCTCTGCTGTTAGTCATTAGTACTAAAATATAAATAATATATTTATATACTGTTAATAGTGCTCAGCTATTCTTTTTCTGTTACTCAGTATCCTCATGTGGCACTCAGAGCTGTGGCTCTACTACTAAGTTGCTTGCCTGCCTATGGAAAAATCATCTCAGATAAAGGAGCACTGGAATCATTGAGTAGAAGGGTCCTTTCATCAAATTGGCTGGCCCAGAACTGACTCATCTGTAGAATGGCCAACAGAGAGAAGGTAATTTGTTGGCCAAGGTCACCATAACTCTGACTTTGTCCGGCTTGTCGGACTCCTTTTCTCCAATCTGGCAGTGGTTCTACAATTATCTGATGGACAGATAATGTTGTTTTTCATTTATGTTAATTAGGTTCTACTTTGTTTTTGATATATTTCAGCAAATCTGTATCGTTATATGTGATAGTTCTATATTTAGTGAGTGGTATAGTCTTTTCTTGCATTTTGCCTTGCAGTTTCTACTACTGTATTGTATTTCTGAGGTGGCCGTGATAGATTCACCATCTAGCCCTGTGAAGAGGATTACTTGTGTTCTGTTTTTTTTGTACTTTATTTACCTCATTTTTTAACAGCTATTCCACACTCAACCTACTTGGATGGGGGTTTCTCTCTGAATTGCCTTTCCTAGGATTTTTTTCCATTTTATTTTACAATGTTTTTTTTCTTGACTTCTTAGAGAGTCAAGGCTAGTAGGTTGTCAAAAAACAGGGCCTGTTAAAGCCCATTGAAGCCTTCTTTGGGTGATTTTGGGCTATACAAGAAATAAATTGTTGTTGTTGTTGTTGTAACTTTCACTTTCAAAAAAGGGTCTGAGGCTCCAGAAGGGAGGTTACTGCATGAACACTCAAATTAACAGTAAGGCATTTTAAAATAACTAGAGAATGGATTGAAGACTTACCTGACATGCTTTGCTCAGCTTCTGTTTTAACAAACAAACTTCACAAAACACTGGATACACCCCATTCCCACTAACAAGGTGTGCTTCATGCAAAGAAGCAAAATAACTCTGTATATTAAATAAAGATCAAATTACAACACGATTCTTGCACATGGTGACAATCCATTCATTCTTATTTTTTATAACACCCTTCAAAAAGATCTTAACAATTATGAAATGCAAAGTAACAGGCCAGTGGTGCATGTTGTAGTCTTCCTCGTCTATTATCAAAGTGCTGAAACCGCTTCTGGTAGTAATTTTCTGCACCTTTGAATGGGAGAAAAATAATTGATTATATTGAAAGAGGGTGGTGTACTCAAGAGGGTGCTGTCTCACAGTTCCAGAATCCACAGTATGAATGCTTGCTTAGTAGTCACCATCTGTGTAGAGAGTGCAAGCTTTTTTCATGCCCTTTGGGTGTGTATTCAGGTTGTTCTCCCATGCCGCAAAGATTTTAATGCTAAGTTACTTTTGAAACATGAATTAGAGTGAATGTGCCCTGCAATGGACTGGTGATCCTCCCACTGATGCTGTAAAAGTGAGTTGAAGAATGTATATATAGTGTGATAAGCTGCCCGGACACAGACAGACGGACACCATTGTACAGTCCACCACATGTTTATTTACACTATAATACAGTCCAATAAAGTGCACAACCTAGTGCTTCTCGCACCAAACTCCCCCAAAGTCCAGGCCTCTTCCAATACAGTGCCTGTTCCTTCAAGCTGCCTCCACTCTCCTGCACTCGACCTTGTCCGCTCCTCACCTGACTCCAGTCCTTCTCTGCAGGGAGGCGGCCCCTTTTATAATTACCCGGATGGGCTCCAGGTGATTCCCGGCACTCCTAAGACACTCCCCTGTGTGGCGGAAGTGCCGGCTATACTCCCGGAAACCCTCCGGGTGTTCCCTGTCTTCTTTCCCCCAGCACTTCCTGGTGTGGCGGAAGTGTTGGGGTTCCGGGTCTTTCAGACATGGGGGTGTCCCCTGGCGGAGACCACGGGCCCCTACAGGGTTGGGCCTCCAAGCCCTGCACCTGTGGCCCTCAAAGAAACCAGGGCGGCTGCCCCCTCGTGGTCCAGAGGAGGCATGAGCCCTCCTCCTGCCCTCCTGGGCATCCCAGCTGGGCACCACCCCCAGCCGCGTGCCACAATAGATGAATGGATATATTGTAAATGCTTTGTAGCACCTGAAGCGTTCCACACTGGATCAACACTTTGTTAATGTAAGCCAGTATAAGGTCATTCTGTGGCAACCAGCAGCAGGAAGTAATTCCATTGGTGGAATTCAAATTTCCAAAGCCTGTTTTGTGGGCATTGGTGTCTCTTAAATTATCTATATGCAGAAGAAGATTTATCAACATTTAAATGTCTGAGCCCATCATTAATGACTAGTGGGATTCAATAAAACCAGAACCTGACTCCACTTGATTTCCGGGGGAAGACTAGCATGCTGCACCTGTACAGATGGACTTTGACTCATATGTTGCAGCTGAAATTTAATACAATTGAACAAAGAAATAAATGTTTGATTTGAATGCACAATATTGGTGTAAAACATGAATATACACTTGATAAGAAGGATCTAGGAGTCATAATGAACTTGCCATTGTCTACACCCAGACAATGCCCAGAAGCAATTAAGATGACAATAGGATGTTAGGTTATAAAGACCAATTTGTGGAGCACAAATCAAGAGAGGCTATGTTTAAACTATGGAACATGTTAGTGACATCTCATATACTACAGAAAAGATATAGCAATGACAGTGGAAGTCCAGAGAAGTGCAACTAAGCTCATTCCAAGACAGGATTTGAGATACGGGCAAAGACGAAACAGATGAATCTTTTAAGCAAATGCAAGTTAAGAGGAGACTTGATGGAAGCTTTGAAAATTATGAAGGGAATCAGAATGGTGGATCCTAACTGTTACTTTGAAATAAGTTGGGGAGTATTCTTCACACAAAGTACCACAGACATGTGGATTGCATCACCAAGTAGTATGCTGGATAACGGTGCTTTGGACCTTTCAAAGTCTGACCTGATAATATGTTGCAAGAATGATGTGAACTGGAGTTGACAAAATATGTTGGGCTGAATGGCTTGTTCTCTTCAAAATTGTTTTTATGTCATCCACACTGCTCCTTTCACCCTCACCAAAGTACTATGCAGTGCTTATACAGGGTGTCCAAAAGATGTATACACACTTTCAGTGATGATAAATACAATATTTATTAACATACATGCTGTATAAGTGTTTAAACAAAGACAAAGAGAGAATCAAATGTATACATACTTTTACAGTTCATAACACGCACTAATTTTTCATTATTTTTCAGGTGATTTGAAATAATAGCAGAAATAAAACTCAGCTTTGAGAAATGGAAATTTATCCTAAAGTGCTACAGGAAGTGGCAGAGGTCGCATAGTTTTCAAACAAGACCATCTGGAGTGAAAAAGCCACAATTAAGTTAAATGTCTCAATTAATTGGCACAGTTGCAGCTCCTGGGGAAGTGAGAATCCAGATAGATATCGGGGTACACCATATGAACTTTCCAGGTGTTACAGTGTGTTGTGGATTGACATTGTTGGGCTTAATTGGACCATTTTTTTTGGACAATACTGTAATTGGTGTTGTTTATTTGAACTTGCTGCAGGAATCCATCATTCCACGCATTTGAGAGAAGACAGGAGATGAGGAGGAGTTTTATTTCCAGTAAGATGGTGCACCTCCCCATTACCATCATTTGTAAAGACATATCTTGATAAAAAAATGGATTGGGCACAGAGGTAGCATTCAATACACCCCACATTCACCAAACCTCAAGCCAATGGACTTTTTTTTTTTAATGGGGACATGTCAAAGATAAAGTTTATCACCCAAAACCAGCAACAATCAATGAACTGAAAGCAGCTATGGAAAGAAAATGTGCCCAAATACCAAATTAAATGATTTGTGATGTTTGCAAAGCCATTGGTCCACGTTATCAGAAGTGCCTGGACCAGAATGGACAACAGTTTGAACACTTTAATTTGAGTTATAAAACTTAGATGTATCTTAATAAATGTTGCATTTAGAATCGTTCAGGGTATGAATATATTTATGGGACACCCTGTAAATGTATACATATGGATCAGCAGTATAATGAAATGCAAGCATTCCTGGATGTATTCCCGTGTTTATTTTTAGTCAATCTTTTTTCAGATTTAATTATCCATTTACTAAAGTTTTGCATCCAACTAATTTAAAATTGGATTGCTGGTTTGTGGATACAATTCTCCTGAATTGGACGCATGCCAAAATCCATTCCCAGGTGGGAAACCAGTTCATTGTATTTCACGATCACACAACCAGTTTAGAGTTACCAAGCAAACTAATCTGCAGGTCTATAAGATGTCAGAAGATATTAGTGTATGTGCAGATTGACACAGGGAGAAGGTGCAAAATTCCGCTTAGACACTGACCAGACCATGGGATGTTGATGTACTATGCCACCACTCCTGTTTACATACCACTCCTCCTTTCATCCATTATCCAACCTGCTATATCCTAACTACAGGGTCACGGGGGTCTGCTGAAGCCAATCCCAGCCAACACAGGGCACGCACACACGCACACACCAAGCACACACTAGGGACAATTTAGAATCGCCAATGCACCCAACCTGCATGTCTTTGGACTGTGGGAGGAAACCGGAGTACCCGGAGGAAACCCACGCAGACACAGGGAGAACATGCAAACTCCACGCAGGGAGGACCCGGGAAGCGAACCCAGGTCTCCTAACTGCGAGGCAGCAGCGCTACCCACTGCACTACCGTGTTGCTCCATACCACTGCTCCATCCATCCATCCATTATCCAACTGTTTTTGTTTAATTTGGTGCTTACTTTCTCAACACACTCTGCGTCATTTGAAATATGTTTATTATTAATTTTTATAAGGCATTTAGAATTCTGAGTCTTTAAGTCCCAGAGCTTGGCCATCTACAAGCAACTTCTATAGAAAGTGGATTCAGAAAGTATTTAGACACCTTGACCTTTTCCAGATTTTATTATATTGCAGCCTTATGCTAAAACCACTAAATTCATCAAAATCATCAAGCAACACTTTATATACTCTAGAATGGCAAGGCGAAAAAAACAGTACTTTAGAATTTTTTTCAAGTTTATTAAAATTAAAAAACTGAAATATCACATTGACAAAAGTATTGTCAAATCTGGTTTGGAAGAATTCCTTTCTGATTATCATCAATGAGAGGTCTGTGCATCTTGCTTGAAGTCAACCTGTGATCAATTCAATTGATTGGACATAATTAGGAAAGGCACAGGTCTGTCTACAGAACTTCTCAAAGTTAATCATTTGCATCACAAAACCAAGCCAAAAAGACAAAAGGAATTGCCTGCAGACCTTAGAGAAAGGACTGTGTAGAGGCACAGATTTGGCGAATACTACAAGACATTCCTGCATCACTGAAAAAGTTACCAAGAGCTACGTTGCCTTCATAATTCATGCAATAAATGGAAGAAGTTTGGAACAACCACAACTATTCCTAGAGCTAGCCAACAAGTCATACTAAGCAATCATGGGAGAAGGTCTGAGGTAACAGAGGTGACTAGGACCCTGATTGTCATTCTGTCTGAACTCCAGAGAACCTGTTTGGAGATGGAAAAAACTTCCAGAAGGACAGACACAATCCTCTCCTCAGTAAAAGACACATGGAAGTTCACAAAAAAAGACCTAATGGACTCTCAGACTGTGAGAAACAAGATTCTCTACTCTGACAAAACCCGTATTAGTGACATATCTGGTGGAAACAAAGCCCCACTCACCACCTGTGCAATACCATTCCAATGGTAAAGCATGGTGGTGGCAGGATCCAACAGGGTTGTTTTTCAGCAGAAATGACTGGGAGAATAGACAGGGTTGACAGCAAGCTAAACAGAGCAAAGCATAGAGCTGTCCGTAATGACAACCTGCTCTAGAGCTCTCTGGCCCTCAGAATGGACTGAAAGTTCACCTTACAACAGGCCAATGGCTCAAAACGTAGAGCAAAGACAACACAGAAGTGGCTTTGGGACAACTCTAGGAATGTCCTTTAGTGGCTCAGTCAGAACCCAAACTTGAACCCAATGACAAATCTTTGGAGTGACCTGAAAATAGCTGTCATCCAATGGTCTTCATCCAGCCTAAAAAAAGCTGGAGAGGATCTGTAGAGAAGACTGGCAGAAAATCCCCAAATCCAGGTTCATGAAGCTTGTCACATCATACCCAAAAAGAGTCCAAGCTGAAAGCACTGCCAAAAAGGTTTCAACTAAGCATTGAGTAAAGGGTCTGAAAATTTGGGTCAATGTGATATTTCAGTTTTTTATTTTTAATAAACTGGCAAAAATTTCTAATATCCTGCTTTCGCTTTGTCATACTGGAACATTGAGTGTTGCCTGATGTGGGGAGAAAATTAATTTAAATGATTTTAGTACAAGCCCTGCGGTGGGCTGGCGCCCTGCCCGGGGTTTGTTCCTGCCTTGTGCCCTGTGTTGGCTGGGATTGGCTCCAGCAGACCCCCGTGACCCTGTGTTTGGATTCAGCGGGTTGGAAAATGGATGGATGGATGGATTTTAGTACAAAGCTTAAACATGGGAAATGTGAAATAGGTGAATGATTTTCATTTCTAATGTGTAACACCAGGGCTGTGGGGTCAGTACACAAAACCTTTAACTGCAGCTCTGACTACAACTGTTCAATTTCTGGTATCACTAACTACAACTCTGACTCTTCTGTTTAGAATTAGGCTAATATATTTACTATGTTGATTCAAACCACACAACATACAAGATGCAAGGCACTTCATCACTGCCAGTGTAAATCTTCAGGCTACTTTTAAATACTCTAACCTGTTAAAGTTTGGGTTTAAAGGCTATAGCAATGTTGTTGTGGCTTACAAACATTGAGTAACAAAACTTAAAAAAAAGACAACATTTACAAAATTTAAAGAGAAGCTCTATTTTTATAAAAAGTCTAGAATTAAAAAAACAGATTAATCAAAGCAGTTCATAGGAAATAGTAAATAATAAATAATGTGTTAAAAATGTCCATTTAGTCAGAGTTGATACATTTTCACAGACTCTGTCTTCAGTAGTCCAATAATTGCGTCTGCCTTCATCTCGGACTCCATAGTTATGTGTAACACTGTGGCGTCTTTCTACTCTTAGTTTTCCATTTCAGTTTAAGGACTCCCCTTTTTGTTCACAGTTGTGGCGGGTGGCCAAGTTCCATGCCCGGCTGGGACGCCCCTGCTGCATATGTTCCGGGGGAGCAACCATGGGCAGCTCAATACCTCCCCCGGGATGCTTGGTGGCAGCCTCTCTGGCCAGTGGTAATGCTTCAACCTCCTGCAGGGCTCCATGGGAGATGAAGTCCTCAACAGCCCAGTTGGGAGCTGGGGTGGCTGCCAGGGGGTGCTGCATGGATTCCACAGCCCAGCTGGACAAATCTTCAGCCCCACCCGGAAGTGCAATTGGAACCAGGTGGTCAAGCACCTGTAACACTTTTGGGTGGGCTATAAAAAGGACCGGCAACCACCACTCTGGGCCAGAATCGGGAGGAAGAGGACGAGGTTGCCTGGGAGGAGTGGTGGTGCCAGAAGAAGAGTGTTTGTTTGGTGATTTAAGTGCTTTTGGGACTGTGTTGTGGCTGGGGGGTTCACGGGGAAGACGTGCCCTCCAGCTGAAGAAAAAATAAAAGTCTTGTGTGTTTTACACATGCCTCTGAGTGACTCTGTGCCGGGTCAGGCGCTATACTGCATTCATTTCACACAGTGCACACCCATGATTGCTCCTACTTGGCATCATAAGCTTTCACTCCACCCCATTCTTCTCTAGTTGTAGACTGTTGATGGGAAATATTTGGAAAAAATGGCAAAGTCTTATCCATTAAAGTCACACACCTGTGAACAAACCATAGAAAACTTCTGTATTTAAAAATTGATAAGAGTGATATAATGTAATGTATATTTGAACTAGGCAGCCAAGTAACTGGTAGAAAATCAGCTAGGGCTAAAACAGAGGAAGCAACAGGAACACCCAACATAACAAATTTGTTATTTGTCTCTTTGGCAAGAATAGCCAATAACACAAAATGCCAATGAAACAACCATTTGGCTGTAGCAACTCCAAGTCTAGGTGGCAATGTTAGTAACAAGGAAAGCATCGGGGTTCCGCTCACACTTTAAAACAAACAAGAAGACAGTGTGGGTGTAGATGCTGCTTTGTAAACAGGTCTAAATGTGAAGTAAATTAGCAGGTAAGATGAACAAGAGCAGCTCATTTCTCAATTTGAGTTTTCATTTCCACTTTTCTATGCTATATATACATGAGACCAAAAATAAACTGTAGTTTTATTCTGTGTGCTTGGATTGCAACTGAGTGGCATGGCAGCTCAGTGGTTGATGTGGTTACTTCACAGCTTAGTCACTAGGTAGAGTTTGCACTTTTTCTCTGTGTTCATATTGACGACTACAAATTGTCACCGGTTAAGTGTGGGAGGATATACAGTACCAGCGTTTCTGCTAATGGGCTGTCACACAATAATAATAATAATAATATTAATGATTTGCTTTATAAAAGAATCTGTTAAGAGTTGATCTAATTAGTTTAGGAAGGCCTTTCTAAAGACTGGCTACAAGAGAGTTGAAGTCTCTTTCACTCATACAGTGTATGTTAATTTGGGGCATGAAAAGACAGCCTGCATCAGTAGACCAGAGTAGGCAGACAGGCCTGTGCTGATGCATTGGCCATTTAAAGTGTTACTTTAGCAACAGGATTTTGAATTCAATCCTATAAGACACAGGGAGCCAGTGAAGACTGAACAGAACAGGTGTTAGGTGCTCACTGCTGTGGCTCTGATTGAAGATTCTTTCAGCAAAGTTTTGAACCAGCTGGAGATAACATAATATTAGAAGGGGCATCTGCCAAACTGTGAGTGTCACAGACCAGTGTCTTAGTATAAAGAAAGGATAGGAATAAGTGGACATAAATCCTGTAGCTCAGATGGAAGTAAGAAACTTTCTTTGAGTGATTTGAACAAGAAAAGGAGGAATCAAAAATGATACCACGTTTCCTTGCAGAAGAAAACAATATAATACTGTAGTATCATCAGCTAGAGTGAATGAAAAGAAGCGTATTTTCTTAAGCTGAGCTTAAGAGTCATTTAGCATAGATAGATAGATAGATAGATAGATAGATAGATAGATAGATAGATAGATAGATAGATAGATAGATAGATAGATAGATAGATAGATAGATAGATAGATAGATAGATAGATAGATAGATAGATAGATAGATAGATAGATAGATAGATAGATAGATAGATACTTTATTAATCCCAATGGGAAATTCACATTCTCCAGCAGCAGCATAATGATACAATAAATAATATTAAATTAAAGAATGATAATAATGCAGGTGAAAAACAGACAATAACTTTGTATAATGTTAAATGTTAACGTTTACACCATTGAAGAGTCGCATAGTTTGGGGAAGGAACGATCTCCTCAATCTGTCAGTGGAGCAGGACAGTGACAGCAGTCTGTCGCTGAAGCTGCTCTTCTGTCTGGAGATGATACTATTTAGTGGATGCAGTGGATTTTCCATAATTGACAGGAGTCTGCTCAGCGACCTTCGCTCTGCCACAGATGTTAAACTGTCCAGCTCCATGCCTACAATAGAGCCTGCCTTCCTCACCAGTTTGTCCAGGCGTGAGGCGTCTTTCCTTTTAATGCTGCCTCCCCAGCACACCACCGCGTAGAAGAGGGCGCTCGCCACAACTGTCTGACAGAACATCTGCAGCATCTTATTGCAGATGTTGAAGGATGCCAGCCTTCTAAGGAAGTATAGTCGGCTCTGTCCTTTCTTGCACAGCGCATCAGTATTGGCAGTCCAGTCTAATTTATCATCCAGCTGCACTCCCAGATATTTATAGGTCTGCACCATCTGCACACAGTCACCTTTGATGATCACTGGGTCTATGAGGGGTCTGGGCCTCCTAAAATCCACCACCAACTCCTTGGTTTTGCTGGTGTTCAGTTGTAGGTGGTTTGAGTCGCACCATTTAACAAAGTCATTGATTAGGTCCCTATAATCCTCCAGCCCATTCCTGATGCAGCCCACGATAGCAGTGTCATCAGCGAACTTTTGCACGTGGCAGGACTCCGAGTTGTATTGGAAGTCCGATGTATATAGGCTGAACAGGACCGGAGAAAGTACAGCCCCTTGTGGCGCTCCTGTGTTGCTGACCACAATGTCAGACGTGCAGTTCCCAAGACGCACATACTGAGGTCTGTCTTTAAGATCCACTAGGTATGAATCTAATCCCATCTCTGTCAGCTTGTCCCTAAGGAGCAGAGGTTGGATTGTGTTGAAGGCGCTAGAGAAGTCTAGAAACATAATTCTTACAGCACCACTGCCTACCCAAATCTTCTGAGAAAGACTTTGTCTGCTTTCAAAACACCCCGTGATGCAAGCAATTCAGTTGTTTACATCATACCTGCTTATAAAGGTATGAATTTGATTGTGATTACAGGATAACAAGAATAACACTAGTGGATGAATCCAAGGCTGAATACATCTGGCAAGGATATGAGAAGGAGAGTGGTAGAGGTAGAGCAAAATACTGACGAAACATTTTAAAACACTTTAGTTAAGAAGGCTTGGATAAATGAGACACATTCTAATAATAACTACAATATTTATTTGGACTAAAGGATGCAAAAGCAAACAGACATAAGTGTTTAAAATGCCATGTAAATCTTGGCTATGAGAGATGAAGTCATCATGACAGAGAATTTCATTTGTGTGAAACAGTGAAATTAAACCCCTGAAGGAGCTGGTGCATGACAGCCTTCTTTCTCGGTTAGTTAAAGCTCCCACAGGAGACGAGGTCAGTCTCAATTTAATCATTCGTAAGAAATCAAAGACAGCAGACAACTCAGAGGTCACTGAACCATGAGGCACCAGTGACTATAATGTTTAAAGATATCAAATAATATTAAAGACGTCTGACAGGCAAGCCTTGTTTTATATAAAGCTAAAGATGAGACTGACATATTGGAGAGCTGGGATAGTGGTACAAATATGGTGAACTATGGGTTCAAAATGAATGGGCCTGCTAGGAGAAATAATACACATACTCATGTGTATTATTTATTATCTATTTCCATTATCAAACCTGCATAATCTAGCTCAAGGACTCAGGATAAAGATAAATTTTAAAAATGTCCAGTGAGCTGATGTTATGTGGGTCAATGAAAGAGGCCACAGGAGAATGACCAGACTTATTTAAATGGCGACACATACTCAAATAACTGCCATTTACTACAACTGTGTGTGGAAGTGCATCCTCAATCACTCAATGTGTTGAACCATCAAGGGAATGGGCTAAAGCAGCAGAAGACCCCAGATTTCACTCTTATCTGTTAAGAACAGAAAGATGATGGCACAATAATAATATAATGGAAATGTGCCTATCAAAATTGAGCAAATGAAGATTATGAAAATGCCACTTAGTTCTTTCAAATATTATTTTCTGTTGTGACTTGCAGGCAGTAAATATCAGAATTTTGGTGTTAACTGCTTGTATCGATGAATCCATTCTGCCTGGTACAGGCTACTTGTGATAATGTGATGGTGTGAGGAGTGTTGATCAACTGAATGTCATTTGGTGCCACAGTGAACCGAAGTGTAATTGCTGACCAAGTTATATCCTTTTATGGCCAAGGTTTATTCCCTTTTCAGCAGGATAAAGCAACATGTCACAAAACACACACCATCTCAAGCTGCCTCTACAAATATGGCATTGATTTCAATTTACACCAATTATTTGTACAGTCTACCATTCTCTGTCCAACGGATCTCTTTTGAAATGAAGTGGAACAGGACCCTTACAGTACTATGGCTGAAAAAGCCTGCAGGATCTGATTGATGCTATCAAGTCAGTTTGGAGCAAAATCCCTAAGAAATGTTTCCATCACCTGGATGAGTTCAAGCCATTTTGGGAGCAAAAAAGGTTCTACCTCATACTGGATCAAAGTCCTTAATAAAGTGGCCAATGAGTGTAAAAGGGTTTTTATTAGGGAATCCCAGACATTTTTCATTCCCGCATTCCCAGGAATGAAACTGCTGTAATTCCCGGGAAAACAGGAACGGCCAAGCTCGCATATATAGCATGTAAATGTGTAAAAATCGATCAAGAAATAACAGATTTATAGTTGAAAATAATTAAGGTGGCACCATTGCTGCAGCTTGCACTTCATCAGACAACAGCTTTGAACAGCAACTTGAAATTGCAATGCGTCAGTCTGTTGCATCCGCATTATCTGTGCCAAGAAACTTGCCATCACAGAATGATGACAAGAAACTGGATGCATCAGTTTAAGCTGAAATGGCGGTGTTTCAGAGCAACAGCAAGTGCGGGTGTTGTTTAGAACAAGTGTATCAGTATCTGATGATTGTGCCGCCTACTTCAGTGGAGGCAGAGTGTGCTTTCTCAGCGGCTGGCATACTTCTGCACGAAGGTGCGCTCTTGGACGACCGCACACTGGACATGTTGTGCTTTCTATGCTCTTATTACCGCAACTAAAGATACATGTACTTATATGACAGCATGAACTGCTTGTAGAAAAGGTTAGTTTTTATTTGTGTCAACATAGTACTGAGAAAAGCGCTATATAAATGTAATGAATTATTATTATTATTATTATTAATATTGCAGTAGTTTTATTAAAAATAAGTGTCAGTCATTCTAAAACCGTTCACATGTGAGATGCCCATGCACTATGTCATCCCCGGGAGCCCGGGATTCCCGAATTCCCAGGAATGGATAAACCCGTCCGGGAATGGATTCCCTAGTTTTTATAGCAATAATTGACACATATTTAAATTGAAGGGGCCACGATCATTCAGACCAATCGGAGAGCTTGAGAGCAAATGTATGTCAGAGCAATGGTAAAACTATGAAAGCAATAAGAAGAGGTAAATTGAAAAGTCTAACAAGTAAATATTTGTAGAAAAAGCAAAGCCGTATTGTTTAACCACTGTGACAGATAGGGGGCGCTGTCGCTCCCTTGAACCCTTCAATCAAACGCCAGACACCAGGTAAAAGTCCAAATATTGACTTTATTAGGACAATAATGTGCACCAAGCACACTCCTCTCCACAATACTCATAAATAATAAACAATATACTAATCAATAACACTCCACCACTCCCAGACGCGTTGTCACCCTTCCACCCAGCTCAGCTCAATGCTCTGGTGTTTTTCCTAGTCTTTTATAGTCTCTAACCCGGAAGTGTTTACCATCCTTCAGTCCATGTGACTCCTTATCACTTCTGGGTCAGATAAAAAGTCCTCTTCTTCATCCCGGAAGCACGTCATTCCTCTTGTCCATGTGACTCAGACGTACTTCCGGGGCGTAGGGCAAATAATCGCTGCTCCTCCCTGCAGCACCTTCTAGCAGCCCCCGTGGTATCCAGCAGGGCTGTAAAGGAAAACTCCAATGTCCATAATTCCCTTTAGGCATTCGGGGCACCTCCATGCTGCAGGGAGGGCTCCACCTGGCGGCCTGGGGGTATTGGCCGGGATGAACGGCCGGCCATATATCACACCACTTATAAATGAAAATCGCCTGCAACCAGAGAATACTGTTTTATTTGAACATTTTGCCAAAAAAATACTGACATAATGTTGGGAAAGAATAATAGCCTTGCACAGTTTAATACAATTTAAAAAGCTAAACATAACTGATAAAACTGAAGAGGACTCTTTATAAAAGTTCAAGAGACGCTGCTAAACCAGAATGGCTGGACATAGTGCTGTCAAGTAAAATAGCCAATTTATGTCTGTTCTCCTCTAATATATATATATATATATATATATATATATATATATATATATATATATATTCAACAGCTTGAAGGAAGCAGGTGCTCTCCAAATGAAAGGAAAGGCTACTCACGTCACTTTTAATCACTGGCAATTTAGCCACCTGGTCAGTGAAGTTTGACACACAGCTTCTTATGTGAACATTACTTAAAAATGATCCAAGCTGATGCTAAACAGCTCCAAATGTCATAGGGCACAAGTACACACCTTAATTTAAGCAAGATAAGCTCTGTACTAATTAATAATAATTTTTTTCAGATCCTTTCCTCCCTTCAGATCCTTTTGTTCTTGTATAGCACCCTTCCCTGAAGACAGGCTCAGTGGACATTTGCAGATTTACAAATAGAAAACAGAAATGTGCAAATATTTACATACCTAAGAACACCTGCTGTATATATTTCAATGAACATATGTATGATGTAAAATGCAATTTAACAGAAATCATTTAACTGAATTTTCAGGTAATGGAAAATCTGGCCAGTTGGTAAAGTAAGATTAGAAACAAAAGCTTCAATATAAAACGTGCATTTTAGAAAATATACCTCAGCGACCGCAGAGTTTCTTTGCCACCTTTGTCAATTTTTAAAAAGCATTTGAGTCAGTTGATTTAGTTGCCTTCTGAGACATCCAGAGACTTCTCAAGTTGTTGGTTATCATGGCCGGCCTGTACACAGGTACTGTGAGTTCAGTACAGAGTGGAGGCTGAGCCTCTGCATTTTTCCCATTTGATTCTGGGGTTCGTCAGGGGTGTGTTCTTGCTCCAATTCTGTTCAATGCTTGCATGGACTGGGTGTTGGGCAAGGTCGTGGGATATAGCGGCTGTGGGGCATCTCTTGGTGAAGAAAGCTTCACCAATCTTGACTTTGCCATTGATGCTGTGATCTTCATGGAATTAATGGAGGCTTTGATCGAGACTCTTGAGAGACTCAGCAAGGAGTCTGAGTGTCTGGGCTTGCGAGTGTCCTGGATAAAAAACAAGATCCAGGCCTTTAATGACATCTTGGGCACAACCATCAGCAGTGTGTCAGTTTGTGGAGAAAATGTCAACCTCGTTGAAAGGTTTACTTACCTTGGCAATGATATTCATGTCTCTGGTGGTTCTTCCTATGAAGTCAGTAGACGGATTGGGAGAGCATGAGATCGCTGGAAAGGGGTGTGTGGCACTCCTGACATCCTTGCAAAAGGATGAAGGTCCAAGCCTTTAAAGTCCTGGTGCTTCCTGTCTTGTTACATGGTTGCGAGACATGGATGCTATCTAGTGACCTGAGATGAAAACTGGACTCCTTCGACACTGTGTCACTTCGCAGAATCCTTGGATACCATTGGTTTGACTTTGTGTCGAATAAGCAGTTGCTCATGGAGTCCCAAATGAGGCACATTACCTGCATTGTGAGGGAACGTCAGTTACAGCACTACGACCATGTGGCGTGATTCCCCAAGAGTAATCCGGCTTACAGGATCCCCATTGTTTAGAGGACCTGAGCAGCTGGACCAGGCCAAGGGGACACCCACGTAATACCTGGTTGTAGCAGTTAGATGATGATTTCCAGAGAGTGGGACTGGACCGCGTCTCTTCCTGAGGAGTTGTCAACTGGGATCCTGAGCTGTTTCATTGTGTGGTGAGCATTTCTTACACTACCAGGCATACTATTACAAAGTTTGCTCTGAAGCTAAAGGCAGTTCCTTCTCACCTGAATCTTACAAAATTAGACCAATTAATTTAAAGTTTTGAATATTATTTGATAAATGATTTTGAAATCAGCCCTGAAATTAAGTGGTAGCAAAGCTTAGGATATTGAGTTACATGGCCATACTTTTTAGCCCTGGTATTAATCTACAGAGCAGCATTTTGAACAAACTGAAATATACAAACGAAATGATTTAAATGATTGAAATGATTTAGCCTGTGAATAAATCACTGAAGTAGCCAATTCTATTTGAAATTACAGAATAGATTCACTTGTTTTATATTCTGCATTATGAAGAAATTATTTAATTGTCCAATATTCCTTCCTGAATAAGTACTATAATGTGCATACTAAAGGAAAAAAACAGTTTCAAAGGACAAACAAAGATGTCTTAGCATTTTTTTTTGCAACAAAATTGTCTTTTTTCATCTATAATAAATTTGTTATTCAGTTTGGGGGGATAAATGAATTCACACAGTATAACACACGCACAATTGCCAGTGTTAATTTAACTCTTATGATGTTAAAATAATCATTAAAAGTGTATATTTAGAAACAGCGTGAAAATGGAAAATATGATTAGGTTTGATTGATATGTACAATGCCATCCACTTGAGTGGAAGTGAATATTTTGTTTTCATATGAAAGCTCTAAAGACATGATGGCGAAACGTTACTGTTATCCAGCTTCTGTAAATAGTGAAAAAGACTGGAAGAATTTAAACAAAACCATGTGTGAGATACACTGATGTTATCAACAGCATCCAAGGCTTAAATCTAACAGCTATATAACTACATCATTTGTTTGTTTCTTTACTCCTCCGTATCTCTCTCTTTCCTTCTATATATTTAGTAATGAATTCATGAAAGTAATTACAATAGATCCCTTCACTTGTTGCAGATTTAATATTAAACTAAAAAAAAAAAACCATTTTTGCCCATAAATCTATACTAAATTACCTATAATGTCAAAGTGAAAATATGTTTTCAGAAAGGCTTGCAAATTTGTAAAAATCAAAAATTGAAATTTCTCCTTTGCATAAGTATTCAGACCCATGGCTGTGGCACTTCAAATTGTGCTCAGGTGAATCCTGTTTGCTTTGATTCTCCTTGAGATGTGTCTAGAACGTGACTAGAGTCTACATGTGGAAGACTGAATCAACTGGACATTGTTTAGAAAGGCACGTAGATGTGTATTTAAGGTCCTGCCTATCAGAACAAAAAAAAAAAACATGAAGTCCAAGGAACCCTCTGTAGACCTCCATGAGCAAATTGTGGTGAGCTTAGTGCAAGGGGATAAAACCATTTCTAAAGCTTTCAGTGTTCCCCGGAGAAAGGTGGCTTTAATAATTATGAAATGGAAATGGTTTGGAAGCACCAGGGTTCTTTCTAGTGTTGGTCATCTGGCAAAACTGAGTAACTGGGAAAGAAGAGCCTTGGTCAGAGTCATGACTAAGAACCTAAGGGTCACACCAACAGAGCTTTAGAAGACCTCTGCTGAGGTGGGAGAACCTGTCTTAGATCCAACCATCTCAGCAGCACTCCATCAATCTGGTGTTGATAATAGGGCGGCTAGACAGAAGCCACTCTTGAGTAAAAGGCTTGACAGTGTACAGAACTCTGAGAGCATGTGGAAAAACACTCTCTGGTCTGATGGGAGGAAAACTTAACTTTTTGGGTTGAACTCCAAGCACTATGTCTGGTGAAGTCCAGGTGCTACTCATCACCTGCATAATACAATTTGTACGGTGAAGCATGGTGGTAGCAGCAATATGCCATGGAGGTGCTTCTCAGTGGCAGGGACAGGGAGACTGGTTAGTATTGAGAGAAGGATGAATTCAGCCCAATACAGAGAGGTCCTTGGAGAAAACCTGCTCCAGAGTGCACACAACTTCAGTATGAGGTGACAAATACAACACTGGTGTGACTTTAGGACAAGTGTCTGAGTGTCCTTAAGTGGCCCAGCCAAAGCCCAGTCTTAAACCGATTAAAACATGTGTGGAGAGACTTGAAGGTGACAGTTTATAGATGCTTTCCATCCAATCTAATGGAGCTTGATGGATCTTCCAGGAAGAATGGGATAAAATGCCCAAATCCAGGTGTGCAAAGCTTGTAGAGTTTTACTGGAGAAGACTCGAAATTGTAATTGCTGTCAGCTGGGCTTCTATAAAGTACAAAATTAAAGTTCTGAATACTTATATTAATGACAGATTTCTGTTTTTGATTTATAACAAATTTACAAACCTTTCTGAAAATGTTTTCACTTTGTCATTAGGAGTTATTGAGTGATGGGCAAAAACAGCAAAAGTATCTATTTACAATTAAACCTGCAGCACAATAGCTTGTGCAGAAAGTGAAAGCATTTAAATATTTTCTAAATCCATTGTGTATGTGCATATATATATAAATACATATATACACACACACACACACACACACACACACACACACACATATATATATATATATATATATATATATAACACTTTCTAGAAGGATCTTCAAATACTGATGTCCTTGCACGGCTTCCTTCCATTTTCATTCCATATATAGCATTTGTTTGCCTCTGTTGGAATTCATTTTTAACATATTGCAGGAGAGGTGATATCCCTGTATTCATGTTGATCATTCAGGCAATAAATATTTTTATACTTTTTAAAAAAGCTAAGTATTTTTTACTTACTCCTCTTGAAGCTGTTGCTTTTTCTCAACTTACATTATGGCAATATGAAGTGTTGACCCCCGTAAAGCTCTGTTGAGGCACTAGTGTGTAGTTTTACTAGATTACCACGCTGTACTGGGCATTACTGCTGACGCATACATGAATCTCTGACAGCCAGACTGACGCGCTTCATTTAGCAAAAGCAAAACCTTAATCACCTTGTTTTTCATTTTGTGGACTCTAGGTACAACATTTATATACTGCAATTTTCAGAAGGATTCAGATTTCTCACAACTTGTTTTCTTTTGCTTGGCCAGATATTACCAATTGTTCATATGGACTTTAAATTGCTCATATTTAATTTAGATTCTTTACTGTTCCTGCTAGCTACCTTACAGAGTTGTCTATTGTGTGCAACATGCAGATGCCATCTGCATTCATCGATATGTTGGGCTAGACGCACTTTTCTTTGTCTGAGTGAATTCCATAAATGTCACAATATTGTGAAGGATGATTACCAGGATCCATTGCTTTACTTGGCTATTACTACTAAACCTACAAGTTTGACTGTTCAGGTTGCAATATTATTTTTATAACAACAACAACAACATTTATTTATATAGCACATTTTCATACAAAAAAGTAGCTCAAAGTCCATCCATCATCCAACCTGCTATATCCTAACACAGGGTCACGGGGATCTGCTGGAGCCAATCCCAGCCAACACAGGGCACAAGGCAGGAAACAAATCCTGGGCAGGGCGCCAGCCCACTGCAGGGCACACACACACACTAGGGACAATTTAGGATCACCAATGCACCTAACCTGCATGTCTTTGGACTTTGGGAGGAAACTGGAGTACCTGGAGGAAACCCAGGGAGAACATACAAACTCCATGCAGGGAGGACCCGGGAAGCGAACCCGGGTCTCCTAACTGTGAGGCAGCAGCGTTACCACTGCGCCACCGTGCCGCCCTCTATGGCAACAAAAATATTTTTGTTAGTAATTTCTTTCGGGACCATGAAGGGCTGCTCTGGGTGATTGCTCACATACCTTCTTCACAGTTTTCACCATGTTTGTTTGGATTGATACAGATGTGGCAAGATATCCCCTTGAAGCCTGGAGCACAGTGGCAGGTTCCATCACCTTCGATTCCATCACTGCACTGACCAACAAAGACGAACACTTTTAGCTCTGGATAATTCACTATGGAAACAGGTTAAGTTATTTGATTTCCAAACTAAAGCTTTTTTCTGCCCTTACTGCAATCAAATAAAAAATCTACAGTTTGCATTTCAGTTTAAAAATAACCCTTTAAATTTTTTGTCAATTACTTATTATCAATTAGATAACATGCGACCACCATTACCATGTAGCAGCAATGCTTAAAGTGAGTAGCTCAAAGTGCTTTACATAATGAAGGAAAGAAAAAGAAAAAGTACGAAATGAAAATAAGACAACATTAGTTAACATTGAATAAGAGTAAGGTCCGATGGCCAGGGAGGGCAGAAAAAACAAAAAAAAAACTCCAGACGGCTGGAGAAAAAAATAAAATATGCAGGAGTTCCAGGCCACGAGACCACCCAGTCCCCTCTGGGCATTCTACCTAACAAAAATGAAATAGTCCTCTTTGTATTTAAGGTTCTCACAGAAGGACTTGATGATGATGGTCATGCAGACTTCTGGCTTTTAATCCATCAATGTTGGAACATCACGGTGCTTTGAGTAGATGGTGGTGGCACAAGCCGCCATCACAAAGAGACCGGAAAAAGAAACAGAAGAGAGAGTAGGGGTTAGTACGGATTTTAGAGCCACCATGAATAGTTATTATAATGAATTGAATATACAGAGTATCAGGATTAAATTAAAGTGAAGTTATGAGAAGGCCATGTTAAAATAATGTGTTTTCAGCAGTTTTTTAAAGTGCTCCACTGTATTAGCCTGGCAAATTCCTATTGGCAGGCTATTCCAGATTTTAGGTGCATAACAGCAGAAGGCCGCCTCACCACTTCTTTTAAGTTTTGCTCTTGGAATTCTAAGCAGACACTCATTTGAGGATCTAAGGTTACGATTTGGAATATAAGATGTCAGACATTCCGATATATAAGATGGGGCGAGATTATTTAAGGCTTTATAAACCATAAGCACAATTTTAAAGTCAATCCTGAATGACACAGGTAACCAGTGTAGTGACATCAAAACTGGAGAAATGTGCTTGGATTTTCTTTTCCTAGTTAGGATTCTAGCAGCTGCATTCTGCACTAGTTGCAAACGATTTATGCCTTTTTTGGGTAGTCCTGAGAGGAGATTTAGTGTATATAGTGTATATTAGTCACATGGTAGGCAGTGTGGTGATGGCACTGAACTCTTAGTCACAGTGTTGTTATCTCAGTTTCCATTATTGAACTTTGAACGAGTCACTTACACTGCCCGTGTTACTCCTATAAAAATCCTCAGTAAAAACATCTGTAATGTGAATATGTAAATATGCCTGGGAATGGTATTCACTATAGAAAGGTACAGTATTAAATAAATATTGTTTGCTTGATTGTTGGGGTTATCTTATATGGCCACTGTCCACATCTCATTTCCTTCCTGGTTTGGTGGACATCATCACAGCCATCAGTCTATTGTAGTATCTGAGCATTTGGGAAAATAATACCAATATAACACTGTTAACTTTTGAATTCATGACTTGACTGCATCACTTCATTTTTTATCACCCAGGGAGGAACTGACCTACCAGCTTGCAATAGCCTATCAGAGTTCACGTTTTCACAGTATAGTGCCCTTTTTAACTTCTACATTTACATTATATTGGAGGCATTATGAACCATAAAAATGTAGTCTGTTATATTTCAGCACTAAAAATGAAAACTGAGCCAGTCTCAGCTTCACAATCTCCTTTCAGTTCATAGAGCAGTGTACTATCACATTGTAGTGTGTTTGTATTATTTTAATTGACATTACAATGTAAATTATAGTCTGCTTAAAATTAACACTAAAAGTCTGCCAGATCCTGTCTTTGAACACTGTACCTTTAACTTAGCCTGTTTAATCTGATAGATAGATAGATAGATAGATAGATAGATAGATAGATAGATAGATAGATAGATAGATAGATAGATAGATAGATAGATAGATAGATAGATAGATAGATAGATAGATAGATACTTTATTAATCCCCTTGAGGAAATTAAGGCTTGACACAAAATCAAGAAAAACGGAACTATTATAATAACAAGAAGGAACTAACAATAAGCAACCACTATTTCATACTCCACCTTTCAATAGCAAACATTATCTCAAAATGTCTTATAGGTTAGGTTCAGAATTACCCATTTCCGTATATTTAGAATGTAAGTGTTGTCCTTTTATGACATAGGTAGGGACTGAACCACGCACTTTCTGGTTTACAGTCCAGGGCGAGGCTTGAATGCTTATAACATTACCAGCTTACAATTCATTCAAAAATCTGCATGTAACAGCAGTAATTTCTATATCTTCAATATCAACAGTTTGTAAACATTCTGTTTCTGTTTCCTAACATGTAGTCATAATTAAACAGACTTTCATGTGACACAGTTAGATAAGTAGATTGCATTTTACATGGGTGCAATCTGTTATCAGCAGACTGACCCCAAGGCCACACTAAATGATTTATCTAAAGATAGATGCACACTACACCTCTGGTAACTTTAGACTTATTTTCACGAGTGCAAAATAGCTTTTGTTCTAAGAATCACACAAACTCTGATTAATTTAACTCGGGATCCATGGAAACTAGTTGGATATTTCACATATCCAAATGCTACAAATTAAACAGAAGCCCAGTGAGGCTGACAGGCAAAACACACACAGACATATGCCATGTACAGATTAATTTGGCACTACAGGTGCTAAATGCTGATTCTAGAGGCCCTCAGTAGCTGCACACTTTCATTTCAGCCACTTCCTTAAATAGTAACTAGTTACAATTATTAATAAAGCCTACTTCTTCTTCATTAATTCTAAGAACCCTTGATTGTTTCTTTTTTCCTTATCCAGCAGCCAAATAATAATGAGATGCAAAGTGAGCCAACAGCTGACCATCTTAACTTCATTCCACCTGCACCTGTGTGTCCATTAAATAACATTTGTTGCTATAAAATATTTGAAAACAACAAAGTGAAGGTCTGAGAATCTGCTCTTGACCACAAACATGTTGGTGGTGCTCTCAGAAAAAGAGAAATGAACAGTTTTTAAAATGTTTGTTTGGCAAAATGAGAGCACTAACAAGCCATACAGTAGTGATCAAAATTAGAGAAACATTTCTGAAATTTTGTTTCTTTCAAATATTGGTGTCTGTCACTGCTCAAAATGTAAAGTCATGGGATGTGTAGTTATGATTACTATTCTACAAGAATATTTTAAAAAATAACAAAGGCAAAACTAAAAACATTTAATTTTGAAAAACTACAGTAATCAAAATTAGAGAACTATTACAACTGTATTGCTAAAGAAGCTTGCAAATAAAATTTATCAATGCTTTTTGATGATTACAGCTTTAAAAAAATAGTAGAAAATGTAGAGGCCCTTGTTTTTAATAACTTTGGCACATCTGTATCTATGGGAAATGTTCAATGTCTTGCTCTGCTCTTGCTTGATTTTGTTCTGCTTGTCTTTCAGTTTCTTCCACAATTCGATCATTCTTTGCCATAAACCTTATCTTCCTCAGATTCTCAATTTGGGTTCAGATCAGGACTCTGAGCTGGCCATTTCATCACTTCGATATTCTTCACTTCCAAGAACTGCTTCACCCATTTTGCAGTGTGGCAAAGGGCATTGTCATGCATAAAAATGGCTGGCTGATTGGGTGATGATTGCAGGGATGCAACTGCATTTTGCTGAAGGAGTTCCTGATACTGTGATATAAGACACTGTATAGCACCTGACCCGACACAGACTCACACTGAGGCACATGTAAAAACACTCAGAACTTTCATTTTTCTTCACCATGGAGCACGTCTTCCCCATGATCCCCACAGGCAATGCACAGTCCCAAAAGCACTTAGCCAACACAAAAACACTTTTCTGGCACCACCACTCCTTCCATCTAGCTTCGTCCGCCACCTCCTGACTCTGACCACTGAGTGGTGGTGGCTGGCCCCAGGCTTGACCACCTGGTTCCAATTGCACTTCCAGGTGGGACTGAAGATTTGTCCAGCCGGGCTGTGGAATCCACGCAGCACCCCCTGGCGGCCACCCTAGCTCCCAACCGGGCGGTGGAGGGCTCCGTCTCCCATGGAGCCCTGTGGGAGGTTGGGGAATCACCGTTGGCCAGGGAGGCTGCCACCAAGTGTCCTGGGTGAGGTACTGAGCTGCCCATGGTTGCTCCCCCGGAACATATGCAGCAGGGGCATTCCGGCCAGGCATGGGACCCGGCCGGCCGTCACAGTGCCCCTACCTCAGATGAGCCCCGTGGGGCTCATCAGCACGTCCCGTGAGGGCCGGTCCTCTCCAGGATAGGAAGTTGGCTTCCTTGGATCTACGGCTCCGCCCTGTGGAAATATAAACAGAATGTCTGGGGGTGTTGCCCAGACGTCCTTGCCACTCGGACGTCCTCTCTGGATAACACCTCCAGATGTGGCCACAGTGGCCGCAATGGTAACAAGGCCGACCCCCTCCATCTCGACCCTTGCCGGAGCGGAAGCAGGCAGGAAACCCCTGCCCCTTTGTCCACACGGTTGAGGGCTCATGGCATCTCTGCCCCGGGCTGATGCTGCGCACTGTCAGGAGTTCCTGGTTTCTTCTTCCGGGTCCTCGTCTTTCTCTTGGGTGCACTGACGGTCTCGAGTCCCTCTATGGGAAGAAGAGGGACCCGTCGACTGCACCCCTTTAGACGGCCGAGAGACCGGCGCGGGCAGTCAGGCCAAGGTTGTTTGGCAGCCAACATCTACCAGCTGCCTCCCTGCACACTCCCCTGCCACTCTGTCAGTCATCGCGACAACATCTCGTGTAGTGGGCAGGTCAGCCTGGCAAGCAGTACTAATCATCACTGTGGCTGCTGCGCTCTGCCATCTCCTTTCCTCTATGGCACAGGCCTCACTTACCTGTACTGGGCTTGGGAAAGGAGATCATAACCTGGTTCTGCTTCAGCCTCACTACAAACCAAAAGTGAGAGTCCTACCTGTAACCAAACGATCATTCAGGAAGTGGACCCCGGAGGCTGAGAATACTCTGAGACAATGTTTTGGAACTACAGACTGGGATATCCTGCAGGGATCACATAGTGAGAACATTGAGGAGGTTGTTGACTGCACTACTGACTACATCAACTTCTGTATGGACACTTTAGTTCCAGCAAGAGCAGTACGCTGCTATGCTAACAACAAGCCATGGATTACAAGTGACATCAAGGGCCTTTTGAACCAGAAGAAAAAGGCCTTTAAAGACGGTGATCAGCATGAGCTCAAGCGCGTGCAGAAGGAACTCCGAGTCCAGCTCAGGGCGGCGAAGGAGCAGTACAGGAGAAAGCTGGAGCAGAAGTTGCAGAACAACAGCATGAAGGAAGTGTGGGATGGGATGAAGATCATCACTGGCTGCAGCTCGAAGCAGGGTGCCACCATCGAGAGAGACGTGAAGAGAGCAAACCAAATGAACATCTTCTTTAACAGGTTTGACCACCCTAACCCACTCTCACCTCGGATTACTGCACTCTCTACACATCCTTCTGCTGATACCAACATAGGAGAGACATTCCCACCCACAATTACAGCAGCGCAAGTGAGCAGAGAGCTGAGGAAACTTCGTGCCAGCAAAGCAGCAGGTCCAGATGGAGTATCGCCACGACTGCTGAAGGTCTGTGCATCAGAGCTGGGGGGTCCTCTACAGCGCATCTTCAACCTGAGCCTGGAACAGGGGAAAGTCCCGAGGCTTTGGAAAACATCTTGCATCACCCCAGTCCCAAAGGTATCACATCCTGGTGAGCTGAATGACTTCCGGCCTGTCGCTCTAACATCACATGTGATGAAGACCATGGAGCAGCTGCTGCTTCACCACCTGAGGCCACAGGTCCAACACGCCCTCGACCCTCTGCAGTTCGCATACCAGGAGAAGGTGGGAGCGGAAGATGCCATCATCTATATGCTACATCAATCCCTCTCCCACTTGGACAGAGGCAGTGGTGCTGTAAGAATTATGTTTCTAGACTTCTCTAGCGCCTTCAACACCATCCAACCTCTGCTCCTTAGGGACAAGCTGACAGAGATGGGAGTAGATTCATACCTGGTGGCATGGATCGTGGACTATCTTACAAACAGACCTCAGTATGTGCGTCTCGGGAATTGCAGATCTGACATTGTGGTCAGCAACACAGGAGCGCCGCAGGGGACTGTACTTTCTCCGGTCCTATTCAGCCTATATACATCGGACTTCCAATATAACTCGGAGTCCTGCCACGTGCAAAAGTTTGCTGACGACACTGCTATCGTAGGCTGCATCAGGAGTGGGCAGGAGGAGGAGTATAGAAACCTCATCAAGGACTTTGTTAAATGGTGCGACTTAAACCACCTACAACTGAACACCAGCAAAACCAAGGAACTGGTGGTGGATTTTAGGAGACCCAGGCCCCTCATGGACCCCGTGATCATCAGAGGTGACTGTGTGCAGAGGGTGCAGACCTACAAATACCTGGGAGTGCAGCTGGATGATAAATTAGACTGGACTGCCAATACTGATTCTCTGTGCAAGAAAGGACAGAGCCGCCTGTACTTCCTTAGAAGACTGGCATCTTTCAACATCTGCAGTAAGATGCTGCAGATGTTCTATCAGATGGTTGTGGTGAGTGCCCTCTTCTACGCAGTGGTGTGCTGGGGAGGCAGCATTAAGAAGAAGGATGCCTCATGCCTGGACAAACTGGTGAGGAAGGCAGGCTCTATTGTTGGCATAGAGCTGGACGGTCTGACATCCGTAGCAGAGCAACGGGCACTCAGCAGGCTCCTATCAATTATGGAGAATCCACTACATCCATTAAACAGTGTCATCTCCAGACAGAGGAGCAGTTTCAGTGACAGACTGCTGTCACTGTCCTCCTCCACTGACAGACTGAGAAGATCATTCCTCCCCCAAACTATGCGACTCTTCAATTCCACCAGAGGGGGTAAACGTTGAACATTATTCAAGTTATTGTCTGTTTTTTTATCTGCATTTTTTATTACTCTTTAATTTAATATTTTTGCTGCTGGAATATGTGAATTTCCCCCTGGGATTAATAAAGTATCTATCTATCTATCTATCTATCTATCTATCTATCTATCTATCTATCTATCTATCTATCTATCTATCTATCTATCTATCTATCTATCTAACTGCTGTGTCCTGCAGGCTGAAGGAACTCGAGCCGCGCCGCTTCAGCCACTCGGTGAGGACCCCTAATGGCGCACAGACCTTCTCCTGCAGGACCTGAAAAACCTTAGTTAGGGACTGTAGGGGTAGGAGGATGGCTTCCAGCTCCTGTACGGTCCATGAAAAGTTAATGTTTTTGGTCAGCGGTGGACTCGGGCTCCCCTCATCCCCTCCCGCTGACCGCGAGCCATCAAGGCCCTGTGGGATCTCCGCCGGCTCCTTCGGGTGTTCCTTGAGTTCGGGGTGAAAGTTCGTCGTCTCCGCCTCTGCTCTTTTATCGGCGGGGAATCGACACACCCCCTCCACCCCCGTACCTTCTACCGGGAGGTTTCCTTGCTCCTCCGCAATGATCACCGCGCTGGGGAGCTCCTCCAGGCTCTCATCCTTCGACCGTTGTCCGGAGTTGAAGAAAAGACCCAGGTCAGCCTCACTCTCTCCAGAGCTTGCTCCTCCGTCACGCCAGGGACACACTTTGTCCGGCCACCAACAGGTGTTTTGCCCCTTGGCATCTGGGAGGCAGATAGACGACAACGCGGAGTAACATTCTCTGGGCCCATCACCCACCTCCCGTTGTATCCCATGGTGTTGGCCGGCGTGGCGGCATCTAGCGGCTGGCTTCTGAGTCTGCCCAGACCGTCTTTTCCCCATCAGCGCAGCATCCTTTAGGGTCTCTCGGTGCTACTCCTGCGGCTCGTGCAGGCACGTGTCTCATGCTGCGGCTTTTGCAGCTTTTACCTTGTGCTGTGGCCTCGGCTGCACTCTCTCCTTGCGCTGTGGCCTCGGGTGCACGCTCTCCTCACACTGCTGTGCCAGGTTACCAAACAAAATTTTTTAAGCAGGTCCCGGCCCAAATGGACGGACCGGAATCCTGTCGGCTACACTAGTGTGATATAAGACACCGTATAGCGCCCGACCCGACACAGAATCACACTGAGGCATGTGTAAAAACACTCAGAACTTTTATTTTTCTTCACCTGTGGGGCACATCTTCCCCGTGAACCCCACAGGCAATACACAGTCCCAAAAGCCCTTAGCCAACACAAAAACACTTTTCTGGCACCACCACTCTTCCCGTCTAGCTTTGTCCTCCACCTTCCGACTCTGGCCACTGAGTGGTGGTGGCTGGCCTCTTTTATAGCCCACCTGGAAGTGTTCCAGGTGCTTGACCACCTGGTTCCAATTGCACTTCCAGGTGGGACTGAAGATTTGTCCAGCCGGGCTGTGGAATCCACACAGCACCCCCTGGTGGCCAACCCAGCTCCCAACCGGGCTATGGAGGACTCCATCTCCCATGGAGCCCTGCGGGAGGTTGGGGAATCACCGTCAGCCAGGGAGGCTGCCACCAAGCGTCCTGGGGGAGGTATTGAGCTGCCCATGGTTGCTCCCCCGGAACATATGCAGTAGGGGCGTTCCAGCCGGGCATGGGACCTGGCCGCCCGTCACAATACACATTAGCATCCACCTTCCCATGTTGTTGTATGAGAGGTATAACTTCTGCTACAATTATGCTTCTTCCTTGATAGTTTACTGACTTCTTCACATATTTTGGGTTCAGTGTTTCCCCGGTTTGATGCTGAATATAATGTTTCCCATCAGAACCAACTAAATTAAACTTGCTTTCGTCAAAGAACTTTATACCAGTTCTCGTCAGTCCACTCAACATGCTCCTCAGCAAAGGCTAGTCCAGCTTATTTATTCTTCTTGCTGATGAGAGGCTTGGACACTATATGTCAAGAAAAATATTTACCCTGTTCAGCACTGAACTGGCAAGCAATTCTAACTATGGTATTGAATCAATCCCTTACTGAGAGACTCCATATCATCCTATTTTCTTGTCTTATGAATGCAGTCAGCCTTTTTTGGGGGACATGGATGACTTTGTTTCTTTGTACAGCTTCAGTTTTTGAGAAATTATGCTCTTGGAATGAACAACTTCTCATCTGATGGCTAAGAGGGTCATCCCATTAGCCTTCATCTGAATGGCCTGACATTGCAGTGTTTCAGTTACCCTAATGTGGCTCACCATTCTGCAAAATACCCACCAATGCTGACTAATCGATGGGTGTTGCCTAATCGTTCAAGACATTGCCAGAGTAGAACTAGCTGGTTAACTAAGTACAACTCATTCTCTAATTTTGATCACTGGCCTTCTTCAATTATCTTGCTTAAATATTTTAATGTAAGATTGTTTTCACTGAGGAAAAAAATGATTACAATAAGTCTCTTCTATTCATGTTGAGAAAACAATTTAATTTGGATAAGCATTGACTTTGAAAATTACAAAAATGTAATTTGTTCCCTAATTTTGATTACTAGTGTACCACCAAATAATGTGCTTCATTAACAGCAAGAATAGGCCTGGTTGAAGTAAAAATAGTTGCACTCCAGGAACTGAGTTTCAGACTCCTTGGATTCAGTTAGATTGTCACGTTTTCTTGCTTCACACCTCATTATTGTTCAACTGCTGGTTATGGAAAAAGGAGCCAATTGAGTTTTGGGAATCTCAAAAAGAATGCGAATTACAATTAAGGCAAAAGAATACTATTCTATTAAGCGCTGTAATTAGCTCCTAATTAAGAACACGGCTGAAACTAAAAACATGTAGAGCCGAGCGTTCAGTAAGATATAAACTATTTTTTTCCCCAAATAAAACAATTTCTGTGGACAAGCGAATATTTTTGAATGATTAAAAACTAATCATTTAAGTTTTTAACCTAATGTATTCATTACAAGGTCTTGGGAAGTAGTAGTTTACCATCGCAGGTAGGAGCTGACCTGGGCGGCAAGTCCTTCACTGGACACAGTCGCTTCCACACAAGTAGTCACTTACACCGATACAATTTAGAGATAACAATTCAATCCCCCTAGTCTAACACGCACGTTTTGTGGATGTGATATAAAGCAAACACATGCTATTTTCTCTTCTTAACGATATTAACGTTAACAAAAATAATCGTCTCGATTTAAATCCATGTACCTTAGCAAATCTTTCCTGCACATTTTAAAGTTTCCAGCTAGTCGGAAGCGTTCAGTTTTTAACAGGGCCGCGCAGAAGTTGCTCGCAGTTGAACAGGTTGTATTTTTTTTAATCAAACCCCTGCTAGCACTTGCCTGCTTTCTTTACCACGCACTCTCATGATTCATTAATCACTTTAAAGTAATTTTCAAATATACTGTGGCTGTTTAAATTACCGTAAATGAGGGAAGAAAAAAATACATTCGGCTCCCTTGAGTTAAAAAGTAACCCTATCGCTAAAAAGCGAACGCGCTCGTCAATTGAAGCGAGGCTCCGTCTCCCAACAAGCACCGCGCTGGAGGCTGTTGCCATAGAGACGGCGACCTCGGTGACAGCTGGAGGAGAGCGTTCAGGCCGGTTAGAAGGTGGGCAAAAGTGGGCCGGACGGGCTAGTGATGGCGGAAAGTCTGTACGACACTAGCTGCTTGAGCCGCTACTGCAACGGTGAGTAAAGGCGGCGCGAAGGCCAGTTCGAGGAAAGCGGCTCATTGTGCGCTTAGGAGCCGGCAGTAGGCATTCCAGCACACCGGAGTGACCCAGGCCGTGTACGTGAGGGCCAATACTAGATCAGGTAATATTAAATGAATATGAACAGGCTACCAACCTGAAGCTCCAGGTAACATGGGCACCAGATGTGCCTGCAAAGTGTCCGGGACAGATACATTGTCCCCAAGAGGAGGAAACTCCCACATGCAGAACAAAGTATTGTCAGCCCTGGACGCGCTCTCGGAGGCTCTTTGGTGATGTTGCCGCATATTGTAACCCTGCTCCGTGCAAGGAGACCAAGCCGACCGTTTTAACCCAATACTCCAGCCTGCCAGCGCGTGACATTTTTCATTTGGGCTTCATCTTCAGACTGCGTTGGTGGATTTTGCTCTTAAAGTTCCCCATGGGATCAGGCAGATTGGGATTTGCAGCTTTTTGTCAGCTACGTTAATCACCTTGCAGCGGTGGAAATAACTGTTCCCTTAGATGTGCCCTCTGTCACCTCTCCAGTCACCGAGTTTATCCTGAATACCAAAAAAAAAAATCTTATAGCAAACTTTCAACATATTCACATTTCCAAAGTTTCAAACGGAGTCACGCACAAAGCTGCAGAAGTTAGGATGAAAACTGTTCATTGTGCATTGTCAAAAACAATAATATACCGTTTTGGTTGCTTATGAAATAGGCCTTGTTACTGATGCTTTGCCAACTTTGAATCCATAACAGCCACTTCATATATAACAGTGTAGAGAAATCTCGTTTTAATATTATTAGGCAGACATCTTTATCCAAGGCAACTTACAACATTTGAGTGATACAATTAGTTACATTTATTTTGTTTTTCCAATTGGTGCACAGACAGGTGAAGTGACTTGCTAATAGTAACAAAGAGTCTGTAGCAGGATTTAAACCCACAACTTCAGAGTTTAACATTCTTGGACCAATGCCTTAACCACTTTGCCTCACTGCCTTAAGAATGGCATATTTTGTGTTATAATACTACACTCTCCAACAACTGACAACTTTTCTATAACTGTTTTTTCCTGTGACAAGTTGAAAACCCCAAACGTTGTGGAATATGGCAGTAAACCTGCAAAGTCACAGCCATTCTAAAAATACTAAAGACATATGCATCTTTATATATATATATATATATATATATATATATATATATATATATATATATATATATATATATATATATATATATATATATATATATATATACACTGTGTACACCATATATATATACTAGCTGATTACCCAGTGGCTTCGCTCACAGTGCAAGGGGAAAAAATAAAATGTAGTATTTATAAAATAAGTTTGTTAATTGCCAATTTTATTTTTCAACAAATAAAGAGCATTTACAATAACACAGAAATTAATATAAACAACATTACTAACATCATTATCATATGAGAATATAAAGTAATATATAAGAAGCACATTGCATATAAATATAAATTATTAAACAGTAAAATATTTTGATAAAAGAATTTGAACAACATATAAGAAGCATATAAATTATTAAACAGTAAAACATTAACATTTAAGAAGTAAAGATACACTGAATACTACTGCAGTGCTTTCAGCTATACTACATTTTTTGTTTGCCCATTACGTGCATAAATGTATACATTTTTTGGTGTACCTACCCAAGAACACGCGGCATATAACTGACTGTGGGAGAAGCACGGATTTTAAACACGCGTTGAGTTCATCCACTGGTGTCCCTCGTGGAATAACTGGTAATGTTTGACGAAAATCTCCTGCGAGTAAAACAACAGTACCTCCCATTATTTTGCTAGAATCTCTGAGATCTTGCATTGTTCGGTTCAAGGCTTCATAAGCTCTTTTATGTGCCATGGTGCACTCATCCCAAACTATTATCTTTGAATGTTGCAAGACTTTTGCCTTTCCAGAGCCCTTGCGTATGTTGCAAATTAGATTTTCGTCGTGAGCGAGGTTTAAAGGTAATTGCAATGTCGAATGTGCTGTACGGCCTCCATCTAATAATGTAGAAGCGATTCCCAATCACGCTACAGCCAGAGCTATGTCACCATTCGCTCTCTCGGCAAGAATCAGGTTTAGTAAGAATGTTTTTCCTGTTCCTCTGAGGTCATACGTAATTTCCGTTTGAAACGCGAAAAGAATTTTATATGTATATATATACTGTATATATATATATATATATATATATATAGTACTGGGTAGTACTGGGTTCAGTGGAGCCTCAAAGACTTCATGTGGAACCCATTTTTTATTCTTGCAATCTCATACTTTATTTCAAATACAAATTAGTGAAGGTGAAGCTGGAAGAAAACTTCAGTTCATATGAAATCATAGACTGTGGCCTATGGCCCTTCACAACAAAGAATGTTCCCTCAGGTAGCCAGACTCTGTAATCCAGAGAAGCCAGGCAAGGTATGTTCTTCTCATGAGTGTAACCAAAAGGGGCAAGCCAAAATCTGATAGAGCATCTCTTAACGGTTTTATTCATTATGAGAGTCTGTGAGTCCTGAAAGTTCTAGCTGTTTGTTACTTTGTTTATAGTCATAATTTTTGATAGTTAAATCTCCTAGAGAGTCCAGGCCCATCATCTGTGAAGACCAAGTTAGCAGATTTTGCAGCTGCTTTTGAAGCGATTGTTTTTGCGAACTGTTGAGTAGCTGTGTGGCGCTGTCTTGCCACTCTGGGCAAACAACTTAAAGTGTTTGCCATTTTAGTGAAAATATGCGTATGCATTTTCTTCTGTAATCTTATGGCATTTTCCATATAATTTGTTTCTGAGCATTTCACTACATATTGTACTGTGTGTATGTGACAAATAAGGTTTGATTTTATTTAAGATGAGCATCTGCAATTCTTATTTTTCCAAAATAACTATTTCAAATCCTACCCAGATTTAAGATGAAAAATTGTGGTAAAGTAAGTAAACTCTATGCACAGCTTCTGCAACTCTGCCCAAGTGGTTTGTAAAGTCAATACTACTTAGATAAAATTCCATTGTACACATTTGTGCTGTGTTCAGTCACATTTCTGTTTGAATGATGGGAAGCCTAGGTGTCTAAAGTAATTGCTTACATGTTTTCATGCAGATGAGAAACATATATGAAATCAAAAACCTTACTTTCTTATGCCTACGTGAATAATTTAAATATACAGATGAGAAATGCTATTGTAACATCCATCCATCCATCCATTCAACTTGTAACCCACCTAAACAGTTCAGGGTGAGTGGGAAGCCTATCCTAGAGGCACTGGGCGTAAGATGGCAACTAACTTTGAACTGGATGTCAGTTCCTTGCAGGGCTCACTTGTTGAATACCCTACACTCACTCATATCATTGCCAATTTAGATTTGTCAATTAGTGTGAAATCCATGGAGCCAAAGGAGAGCATGCAAATCGCTGGACTTGTATTTAAACCTGGGATTCTATAGCTGTAGCATAGAAACACTACCTGCTACACCACCACATTGCTTCCATTACAAGATCAGCTAAATAATTCTAGGTTTAGATTTATAATTGATTGCAATAATCTACACCAAGCAGTGCCTTACTATGGTCATGTTGTAACACTGGATTATAACCTTGGACACAAAATATTATCACCACTTTTTATCTGGCAGAAGTTGTGGGACTTCTGAGACTTTGTGGGATTCCCCCCGAAGTTGCTGGGTGTTATGGCCGGCCTGTACACAGGTATTGTGAGTGCTGTGCAGAGTGGAGGCAGAACCTCTGCATTTTCCCTAGTTGATTCTGGGGTTTATTCAGGGTGTGTACTTGCTCCAATTCTATTTAATACTTGCATGGCCTGAGTGTTGGGCAGGGTTGTGGGGTCCAGCAGCTGTGGGGCTTGTGTTGGTGAAGAAAGATTCATTGATCTTGACTTTGCCGACGATGCTGTGATCTTCACAGAGTCAATGGAGGCTCTGATTGGGGCTCTCAAGAGACTGAGTGAAGAGTCTGTCTGTTTCTTGTTTGGTACATTTTATTCTACTTGTTTTTTTAGTCACTTTTTAGTCCTTTGTTATCTTTTATTTAGGAAATGGAGTGAAAATAGTTATAATAATTGTTAAGAACAGAAAATGAAACTAGAATTTGGATAAAGAAATGAAAGGGATGTTGTTGCAAACTAAATTTCAAACCCCCAATTAATCACATCACTCAAATAGTCTAGTATTGTTACTTTTTTGCATGAAGGCAAGAATATGTAGCTATCATGTATTTACTCAGCTGTCTCTCGCAGTGCTGAAATGATGTATATAGCTTTCACATAAGTGACAAGCTGAAGTATAAAGTTTCTCATTTGGAAGCATAAATAGATAATCTGACACCCCATTCATATGACAAAAGATGTGACTGGCAGGTGTCATTTTAGATTCTCACTAAACGATTGCCACATGTCTTGAAGCTGCCTCATGGAAGTAAATGACAGTTTTACGGTTCACTAGGACCTTCATAGCTACTGCCTCTGTCTTTTGTGTTGTGTCTGTGCCTGTCTAACATCTTTATTTACAAAGGCTGGTCTTTTTTCTGCTTTGTACTTTTATTATTAATACAGTTTCTAAAAAGGTCCCTACTGTACTGTTCTCTACACTGAAACTGTTGATGTGCTTCAATTCAGGTTTTCAGCCTATATGTTACAGAATTTAGTCTAAAATGTTGGAGAAGCAACAAAGGAGGACAGCTGTTAAAAGCATTCTTTTTGCAAAAATGCTTTATCAAGAATTTTCAAGGAAACTAAATAAATGAGAAATATTCCAACCAAATTATTTTTTACCAATTTGACATTGTTTGAAGAAATCTGAAAAGAAATTCCATGGTGTCAAAATTACACATTTTCCACAGATAATAACTGAAAAATTTTCCTTTCCAAACTGTGTTCTTTTGTTCAAAGATATGTCTTTTTTGTTATTGCATAGTTTTCACAATGAAAGGAACCCTGAACAAATGAGTAAGTAATAAAATTTGGATTTCATATAGTTAATAAACAAATTCATTGTTAAAGTAATAATAAGGTGCTGTAATTACTTATGACTAGTGTGGAACAGATGATTTCCTTGTTGTACTCAATAAATGATTCCACCACATTTAGCAAAAAAAATTCAGTCTCTCTTAGCAATGAGCAGGGATTTTGGTCAAAACCTCTTAGTAGAACTGCTTTTAATCTGTGATGTTTACAGATTTTTGCATGTGAGCCGCTCAGAATTTGAAATGGGCAAAATAACTAGATTGAGTTTAGGCTGAAGATGTACCAGAGGTTGAAATCCTTGTTAGTTTGTCAGAATCATGCTACGGACTTGCTCAATGCTGTCATCTGACGTTGGCTAACATTCTACTCTTTCATGCTTAGCACTTGTCTGACCACTTTCAAATTTCTTAGTTCATTCCTTAACACTCCACCTTGGTAAAACACTGTCTTCGTATTGTGCAAAATGCCTCCTGTGGATTTCAGCCACTGGTAAACCATCCACTCACAAAAACAAGATCACTGCTCGCTACTTTTCTTTGGTGCAAACGAGAAGAGCAACCATGTTTAGTCTTGGAAAAGCAACAAGAAATTCTGACTGATTAAGATTGAAACTTTACCACTGTGACCAAAGAGTCACCATGTTTACACAAACAAAATTATGACAAAGTGGAGATAGTTGTTGACCTATCCTTGTACATCACTGTTAAGCTTTTCAAATCATTCATTGACCACTTCTGTCTCATCTTGGAAGATTCTGTTGCCTTTAAGATACAAAGCAATTCCAATGATCAAATTGTTCTCCAAGGAAATTGGGGGACATAAACAATTCCACTTAAATTATACCCCCAATCATAAAAGAATTACCAGAACCATTTACTAAGGGAAATGAGCAGTGAGGGTGCTATAAATGTTCCTTTCAGTTCGATAATATAAATTGTAACAGAGGCGCTATATAGGCGCCTGACCCGACACAGATGGACACAGAGGCACATACAAAATCACAAAGACTTAATTTTTCTTCACCCGTGGGTGCACATCTTCCCCGCGACCCACAGGCAATACACAGTCCCAAAGCACAATTCCAACACAGCAACAATCCTTTCTCCTCTACCACCACTCCTCCTGAAGCTTAGTCCTCCTCCTCCCGACACTGGCCCCTGAGTGGTGGTGGCTGGCCCTTTTATAGCCCACCCGGAAGCGTTCCAGGTGCTTGACCACCTGGACCTAATTGCACTTCTGGGTGGGGCTGAAGATTCGTCCAGCCAGGCTGCTGACTCCATGCAGCTCCCCCTAGCAGCCATCCGAGCCCCCAACCAGGCTGTGGAGGACTCCATCTCCCATGGAGCCATGCAACAGGTTGTGGGATCACCGGCCACCAGGGAGGCTGCCACCAAGCGTCCCGGGGGAGGTATTGAGCTGCCCATGGTTGCTCCCCCGGAACATATGCAGCAGGAGCGTCTCTGCCGGGCATGGGACCCGGCTGTCCGCCACAAAATATAAAGGTTGACTTATTCGACCAGGTGACTTTTCCCCTGCTCAGTAGTCAACTGGTTATGTTCCATTCATTTCTTTAATGGCATTTTGTCAGGTATAATAATGAGTGACTGCACCATATCTTTTAGTATTCTTCTCTTTGAAGTTTTCTAGGGAATGTTCTTCATTAAACTATCTAATAATGCCTTAGACTGACGTTTGTAGTCAAATAAGTCAGAACTGCTTGTTGTCTTGTTCATTAAATATCCAATCAGTGTGTATTCATCACTGCTGAGAAGTTAGCACTTTCACTTATAGTAGCTCATAGCTAATGATATTTTTCCCTCTGCTGTCCTTGCCTACATCTGCTTATCGACTGTTCTTGTGAAACATAAGTTTGAGTGGTATTTGTCACTGACGATCCTTCCTAACATAGCCTAATGGATACTGAGATTATGTCTTTGAACAATGGTAGCCAACATATGTAGCCACTGGTTCTGCCTAGGATTTTTGCAGATATCATTTTCTTAATTATTTCTGCAGAGAGGCATTTGCTTTCAATATCATTTATACAAAGCTTTCCTTTATTTTTCTGTACATTACCATCAGAAAGTATTCAACTTACTTAAACAATTGAAAATGTACATTTTGTTTTCACCTGTATAATCATACATTTAAAGGGATAAAATACATATTGTGTAAGTGTATATTGTTGTATATAGTGCCTATGACATGTGTTCACCTCCTGGAAGCTTTCACATTTTATTGGTGCACAACACTGAATCACAGTGAATTGTTTGGCTATTTGACATTATTTAACGGAAACTTACTCTTTAATGTCACAGTGAACACAGATCTCTCAAAACTTACAAATTTAAAACATAAAATAATTGATCACATAAGTATTGACCCCGGCGGCACGGTGGCGCAGTGGGTAGCGCTGCTGCCTCGCAGTTGGGAGATCTGGGGACCTGGGTTCGATTCCCGGGTCCTCCCTGCGTGGAGTTTGCATGTTCTCCCCGTGTCTGCGTGGGTTTCCTCCGGGCGCTCCGGTTTCCTCCCACAGTCCAAAGACATGCAGGTTAGGTGGATTGGCGATTCTAAATTGGCCCTAGTGTGTGCTTGGTGTGTGGGTGTGTTTGTGTGTGTCCTGCGGTGGGTTGGCACCCTGCCCAGGATTGGTTCCTGCCTTGTGCCCTGTGTTGGCTGGGATTGGCTCCAGCGGACCCCCGTGACCCTGTGTTCGGATTCAGCGGGTTGGAAAATGGATGGATGGATGGAAGTATTGACCCCTTCAATTCCATATTTAGTAGATGCACCTTTGGCAACATTTACAGCATTGAGTCTGTGTGAACATGTATCTGTTAGCTTTGTACAATTGGATACTGCAATTTTTCCCCATTCTTTTTTGGCAAAACTGCTTAAACTCTGTAAGGTTCCATAGGGATCATATGTAAACAACCTGCTTCATGTTCAACCACACATTCTCAATTGGATTGAGAGCTATGTGTATTTACCAAACATCACAGAGTAGAGAAATGGTACTAACTGGTTCAAAAATCTTAAAATGATGAAAATTGGTCCTATTCTTAGGAGTAAAAGCATTTTATCAGTTTTCCTAATTTAGGAAACTATGCCTAACTTCACCAGGATAAAGGAGACTTCAGAAGATGTCCTAACTCGCTAGGAGCAGCCTGAAGATGGTGTTCATGCAGAGATAGGCACACGTATTTCAGGAAAGACACAATGTTTTAAAAATGCTGGACAGCAATGAACTCATAAAAATATATTGATTTGACAGAAATGGGTAAATATTTATAACAAATCTTGTACATCACCTGACCTCTCCATCTATGCAAAGAAGCCATACTCTTTAGGCCGAGATGAAAATGTGAGTAGTGTTACATTTTGTGGCCATAGGGGAAATGCAGCCTGGCAATAGTAATGATTTAAGTATATAACAGCCAATCTTTTATCGAGTTTTTACATCAAACCTGAATGGCCTTACTACTCATGAGGTAATATGCAGATTTATATGTTTCCCACTACTCCATATGAGGTGATTTTAAAGAAAGCTGCATTAATGCAAATTGCTGGTTTTCCTGGAGTTGTTAGTGTGACTGACAGCATGCACATAAAGATCATTGCCCCAAGTGTGGATGAGTATGCGTATATAAATCACAAGAAATATCACAGTATCAGCACACAGGTGGCCATGGATGCAAACTGTATTGTATAGCCAGCATTTTAACCTGAAGATAGGAGGGGCTGGATGGGTGATTGGCAGTGAAATGACATAAAGGTGTGCTGAGGTTTGCATTCCATCATTCCCCCTGGAAATTTTGCATTACACTTTACAAGCCTGGGAAGGTTGAAGAAGGCACAGACTCCTATGTTATTAGATAAGTAGAGCCTCGCCTAAGATAAGGGGGGATCACAAAGAAAGGTACAGCATGTTGTGACTGTGGGAGACCACTGGGTACACTTAAAGAGTGAATGCAACTTCAGGAACTACACAGGAATAGTTGGAGCTAGTATGACCGTGGATCATTCATTTTTAAATGAACATGGCTCTTATTCTTGATGTTGTTACAGCAACATGACTCTAGAACCGGGGATTTTCAATCTTTTTGGCTGGTGAACTTTTTTTAAAATGTAGTAACTTTTCGTGAACTGGGGGTGGGATTCAAGCAATATGTTTCATTGATGAATGACAATCTGGTACATGGAAGGGGTCTCTCTTGAAGTTTCATGTGGCTTGATATTTTTAATTAACACATAGTAGTGTACTGCTTCTGGGTTTAATACAGTAAGAAGTCCTTGAACAGGCATTATTTCATATGCAACTTTTCGCAAACCAGTAGTTGACAATAACAGCTGTATTATAATGGCCATGCCTGGCATTTTGCAACCAGCAAAACCTTTCTATGGACCTGCAGTTGGGAACCACTGCTCTAGAGTATTTCATGAGAGTGTGGTGAAGCCTTATCAGAAAACTACAAAGCAACATCATAATTTTCAAGAAAATTACAAAAAGCTTTCATTATTGGGTTCCATAAAATCATAGTCATTTATTCTCAAATGTGAACTCCAACTTCTAGTTGAGAGTAGGTGTAGGACATAACTCCTTCTTGTGTTCTACCTTGAGGAAGGACAAATCCTTATTTTAGTTAGACTTTTAGTACAATTCCTAGGAGTAATTCTGAGACACTTGAAAAATACAGCCTGGCTCTGATTTGGCCAGTCCAACTTTGCATAGATTCAAGCTTGAAAATACAGTATATGTATTTCCAAAAACAGAAAAATGCATATACCAAAAAAATTATCTTATTTATAAAACCAGACATATGCAGATCTATGACCCTTTATAAATCACAATCATCTCGTGAATGTGGACACTTGAACACACATCGAACCCCACGTATGCCACCCTAAAACAACCATACACTGTATGGACTATGCTAATTAAACTGGTACATATTCAGTCATGATAATGCATAGCTTCACTGGGCTCTGAACCATAATAAATGAGTTAACTAAAACTAAGCCGTAATGAATATATTGCTTTAGCAGTAAATAAATGGGTTCTAATTAAAAGATTTGGTTAAAGTAAAAACCTGCAGCCACTGCGAACCTCCCAGACCGTTGGTGAGTATCCACATATAAACCATATGATAAACTGAAGGTTTTGCAAGTTACCTTATCAACAAGCCAGCCACCATGTGTAGTACTATCACATCTACCAAAGCTACTTTGCCTCAAAATAAATGAATCGTGGTTTCACCAGACCACAGAGCCATTTCTCATAACAGATGACTTATGTGATATTGGAATGAAAATGCTTATGTTTAATAAAAGCCCCTTCATTTTCATATTGCAATGAGTGCAGTAAAGTGCTTCATTTGTGTTATAAAAACCAGGCAAATGCCTTTTATTTGTTGGCAGAAATATGTACACCCACATCATACAAAAAACAAATGGAGCGCCTTGTCAGTGTTAATTGCTTCCAGCACAGTGGGCATGATGGAGCTGAAGCCTTGTTGAGATATTTTTAACTTATCAACCAGTTCTCTGAAAAGTTACAACAGGTAGAGCTGATTTACACTGGAGAGCTGAGACATATTGACGTGCTAATGTCATCCTTGCAAAAGAAGGAGAAGCGACTGAGACGTTTTCTGAGAGTTTTGTGTTCTGTGGTGTGAGAGTTAATTTAAAAAACTATATTTTGCTCCTAAAACTTACTTGGTGTTTTGGTTGCTGCTAAGGAGCTATGTGGGAATTTTTAAAGCTTTTTTCCCCCTTATCAGTGTTTTTTACTCTTTTTTTCAGCCACACGAGAGGTAAAGCGGAGTGTTTGGGGGAGCATTTGAAAAAGTTACTTGTTATTAATACTTGTTATTTGCATTCAAACTAGCATCAGAGATGTAGGGCAGTAAGCAGCAGTAGCTGACACTAGCACCACTGTAAGTAAATAAACGGTGTAGTAAGTAACAGAAACAACAGAAATTAAATAATTTAATTTTAATTTAAAAAACTTTAAACATAAGTAGTTTTAGTAATCCAATTTTAATTTTTATTATTTTTTTAAAATTTTATTGGTATTATTTGAAGAAAACCACATTCCATGCAGTCATGGCAAACTTAACAAACCATAATTCAACCCCTGCCCGAAAGAAAGAGAGTAGAGGCAACAATAAGAGCAAATCTATTTAAAAAAAAGAAAAAAAAAGAATAGAGAAGAAAGCCCTTTTTCCCAATATAAATGCTTATTCTAAATTTTGATTAAACACAATACAATACAATACAATTTATTTTTGTATAGCAATGGGCTTTAACAGGCCCTGCCTCTTGACAGCCCCCCCCCAGCCTTGACTCTCTAAGAAGACAAGGAAAAACTCCCAAAAAACCCTTGTAGGGAAAAAATGGAAGAAACCTTGGGAAAGGCAGTTCAAAACAAGACCCCTTTCCAGGTAGGTTGGCCATGCAGTAGGTGTCAAAAAGAAGGGGGTCAATACAATACACAGAACAGAACACAAGTAATCCTCAATACAATATAACAGAAATATTACAAGTACAGAGCAGAATTTAACAGTAGATCCATCCATCCATTATCCAACCCGCTGAATCCGAACACAGGGTCACGGGGGTCTGCTGGAGCCAATCCCAGCCAACACAGGGCACAAGGCAGGGAACCAATCCTGGGCAGGGTGCCAACCCACCGCAGGACAGAATTTAACAGTAGATGATATCACATAATATGATTTGGATTTGTTTAGACTCCTGGAGACCTCAGCCATCAAGCTACCTTCTCCATTTGGCCATTCCACAGCTGAAACAGTGCTGGGCCAGCCAATCCGATGAAAGGACCCCTCTACCCCACGATTCCTGCGATCCTCCATCAGGGATGACTTTACCTTAGTCAGGCAAAACAATTTGGCAGGTTGGCCATGGCATCAAGTGCCACATTTGAGTACCGAGAAGAGAAACAGAATAGATTATAACTATCATGTTACTTATGTTTTAGTGCTAATGACTAGCAACAGAGATGCAGTCTGTACAGTTAATCAGCAGCTATAGTCAGGATATGCTTAACTGAAGTAGTGAGTCTTCAGCCGGGATTTAAAAGCTGAGACCGAAGGGGCATCTCTTATAGTAGCAGGCAGACCATTCCACAGTTTAGGGGCCCTGTAACTAAAAGCTCGACCTCCCACTGTTATTTTATTAATTCTTGGAATCATTAGCAGACCGGCATATTCAGATCTTAATGTGCGCCCTGGTTTGTAAGTCATGATAAGTTCAGACAAGTAAGCTGGACCTTGGCCATGTAATGCTTTATATGTTAAAAGGAGGATTTTGAAATCTGCCCTAAACTTAACCAGGATCCAGTGAAAGGATTTAAGAACTGGAGTAATGTGTTTATATTTTCTTGTTCTTATAAAAATTCTTGCAGCATCATTTTGGATTAACTGGAGGCTGTATAAAGAACAGTTTGAACATCCAATGAGAACAGCATTGCAGAAGTCAATCCTGCTAGAAATAAATGCATGAATTAATTTCTCAGAATCCTGCTTATTTAGAAAACGCCTTAATTTCCCAACATGAAAGATGGAAGAAACATGATTTGGACATCTTTGTAATGTGCTCTTTAAATGACATGCTAGAGTCAAAGATAACTCCTAGATTGCGGGCTGATTCAGTAAAATTAATGGTGATTCCAACTGAGTTAAATGATGACAAAATATTGTTGTGATCAGCATCATTCCCTCCAACAATTACCATCTCTGTTTTATCGGTGTTTAAAGATAGGTAGTTCTCATCCATCCACTCCTTTAATTCACTAACACAACTAATTAAAGACAACATCAGAGAAACTTCATTTGATCTAAATGAAATGTATAACTGGGTGTCATCTGCATATGAATGAAAATTAACAATGATACATCCAAGTAGAAGCATATAAATTGAAAACAGTAAAGGTCCCAGTACTGAGCCCTGTGGGACACCATATTGAACTTCTGTGTATAATGATGGAGTACTGTCAGCACATTTCTGTACATATCGGAATCGATTTGATAAATAAGAACTAAACCAAGAGAGCACAGTGCCTGTAAGTCGAACATCATTTTCTAGCCTGTGCAGTAAAATAGAATGTTCAGTGGTGTCAAATGTTGCACTTAAGTCTAACAACATAATTACAGAGGAGTTTCCTTCATCAGAGGATATCAGAATGTTGTTTATAACCCGCGTTAGTGCCATTTCTGTACTATGACCATTGGGGAAACCATACTGGAATTTCTCAAATAAATTGTAATGCGTAAGGTGTGACTGAAGCTGATTGGCAACTACTTTTTCTAGTATGTTAGAGAGAAAGGGTAAATTTGAAATAGGTCTGTAATTATTACGTATGTGTGGGTCTAGGTCTGACTTTTTAAGTAATGGTTTAATGACTGACACTTTTTGTGCATCAGGTACTGTGCCATGCAATAATGAACTATTGATAATGTTAAGAATTGGATCTGCAAGAACATCCATTGCACTTTTTACTAGTTTTGTTGGCACTTGATCTAGGGAACAAGTATTGGGTTTCATTTTAGAAACTAAAGTTAAGACATCCTGTTCAGTTACAAGATTAAAACTGCTAAAGTGCTGAATGCATTGTGAGACAGGGTCTGCTAAGCTAATTTGTTAATTTAGCCACTGTTCTAAACAGTACCCTAGGATTTTTGTTATTGCTATCTATTATTGTAGAATAGTATTCTGAGCGAGCTTTAAAGAGAGCTTTTTTATATTTTTTAACACTCTCTGTCTATGCAATTTGAAAGACATGTAGATTTGTTGTTCTCTATCTGCACTCCAGTTTTCGAAACTCTAATTTAAGAGCTCGAGTGTTTTCATTAAACCAGGGAGAGTTTCTATGTGCTTTGATCACTTTTGTTTTAAGGGGAGCCACTGTGTCCAGATCATCTCTCAAGGTCACACTGTAATGTGATGTTAGCTGATCTAAATTGTTTTCCACATTTACATTTGATGTTAAATGATCTAAATGGTTTCCCACAATTACCCTCGACTTGCTCAAAGTATCTATAAATTTTGAAGTAGAATTACAATCTAGATGTTGCACTGACTTTGTTTTAATCTGTGAGCGCTTTGGCAAGGGCAGGACTAAATCAAATGTAATTAAGTAGTGATCAGAAATAACTTCATTTAATGGAGTAATATTAAATTTTGAATTTCAACTTTGTAAGTTATAATTAAATCTAATGTGTGGTTATGATTATGAGTTGGACCTTTGACAATCTGACAAAATCTTACTTAATTTAACAAATAAGTAAAACATTTGCTAAAAGTGACAGTTTCCACATCAATGTGTACATTAAAATCCCCCATCAATACTACGTGATCATAATTTATAGCCAAATCAGATAAAAGATTACTAAATTCAGTCATGAACAATTAATATGGCCCTGGTGGTCTGTAGCACTATAATTGTGTTGGAATCTGTTTTACTATTTAAAATGAATGCCTCAAAGGATATAAAGTTGCCTACATTTTTAGAAGTGATTTGCATTTTGTTACAATGAATTATTCCAAGGCCTCCTCCTTGACCAGAATCTCTAGACTTATGAAGGAACGAGTATCCATCTGGTGACGCCTCAGGTAGGGGAACAGTGTCAGATTTACTAAGCCAGGTTTCAGTGAGAAGACACAGATCAGATTTAGTACTTAATATATAATTTACCAAAACAGCTTTACTGCCAAGAGAGCGAATATTCAATAAGTAGCATTTAAAACTGCATGCTTCTTTCTGAACTGGTGATATACTTTTTGTTTTAATTTGAAGTAAATTTCTGTGACAGATTCCCCTGGTGGAGGGTCTGGTTTTATCTCTTGGTCTAATTATACACCTTATTTTTTGGTTATCAAGTAATTTAAGGTTTGCATCAAGACTAAATTTACTGAATGCCCCACAACAGGGATTATGGGTAACAGCTTCAGGATAGTAACAGGTGGGATAAACAATAGCCTGCAATTTAAGATCAAATGACTGCGGCCTGGATGGTGCTCTAATCAGTCAGCCAGGCAGTTTTGCTGCCATATTTTGGGGTAATACATAAGATCCCCTCCAGTTAGGATGAAGACCATCTCTTTTGAAAAATCCAAGCCTTTCCCAAAAATCATCCCAATAGTTCACAAACGCTATGCTTTTATTTCACACCAGATTTCTGATAGATAGATCTTGTCATATTTTAAAAAAGTTTTGAACAGATTCGCTAAGTGGGAATCTGATTTTTTCCAGTTTTATATAGTATATAACATCAGTTACCCACTGACTTTAAAGAGGGGTTAGGATTCTTCCATCTGAGCAAGATAAGTCTACATACTAATAGTGTGGTATAAGCAATTGCAATTCATTTGTCCTTCTCCATTTTAAGACAATCTGGGAGTACAGCAAACTGGTTAGACGTGATTGTGACACCAAGGCTGTCTGATAGGCATTCAAAGTTTTGTGCCCTGAATGATATTAATTTGGTGCATGCCCAAAACATGTGGCTGGAGCTAAATTGCAATGTTCACATGTTGAATCTGGCCCTGATTTTAAGTTGGATGATTTAATATTTTGTGCATACAGAACTGGGATATACAGTATTCTGTGTATGGCTGCCTTCCACTCCTTTTCAGAGATGTTGAGTGAAAGATCCTTTCTCAATCACACCTTGGGATCTTTGAAAGGAAGAGGCTTTAAAATGTTTTTATATATTGTTGAAATGCTGCCTGAGTCTTCAAAACTGATCATTATTGACTCTGGATTAGAAATGGGTGGGAGATGAGGAACATTTGGCAGGTTCCTGTTAGTGAAATTTCTGATTTGAACATAGTTGAAAAGTTGTGTTGATGGGAAGTTAAATTTGAAGTGTAATTGTTCATTAGATGTAAAGACATTATCTATACACAAAAGTGTTTTAATCCCACAGGTTTTCCAAACATTAAATACTGTATAGGTTTGAGTGGGTAGAAAAAGGTGACTTTCATGAAAACGTGCAAAAGATAAGAGCTTAAAGTGTCTTAAAGTGCTTCCTACATTGGTTCCATATTCTGAGTGAGTGATGGACAATTGGATTATAAGTATGCTAGTGAACCCGCGGCGTACCATTCCCCGCATAATCAGGCCACTGTTTTAATGATTTTTAAGCACAGGGAGAAAATTAACATTTGAAAAATCGGTAATGTAATAAATCACCAAGAAAACTAACATTGTAACAATGCACGGAACGAACCAACATACAATTGTCCATGACTGAAAACTGGCGGACTGCCGTCGTGCCTTCTCCTCCCAGAGCGAGGGATAGGGGTGGACGGTGCTCGGGTGCGGAGGGCAGAACGGGAGGAGAGGGGAAGGACGCCCATTCTGCCGTCTCCATCATGCTAGTCTGCTGATTTCTCGTTTATTATGCACTGCCTGCTCATGTGCCCACCCCCAACTCGTCACCTGAGTCGTTTTCCTCTTTGCACAGTCCACATGCACCTGTGAGTCATGTAGACTTTTCATTGTTCTTTGCGGTTTTGGCTGCTTTTCTATATATAATCCACTAAGTCATCCGACCACGGTAGTAGCGGGCGGGGGGGGGCAAGGGGTGTGTACAAAGGGCAGGGACGTAATCAGTATGAGCGTATGACCCGCTAGCCAACCCGCGGTGTAGCATACACCGCATAATTATGTATTGATGAGTGAACACTTCCTGAACGACACAGTTGTCCAAATAGAAGTGAAAACAAAATCGAGCCTGGTGCATTCTTTAACTGCCTTGTAGCGCAGTGGTAGTGTTGCTGCTTTGCAGTAAGGAGACTGTGCAAGATTTTGGGTTCGCTTCCCGGTTCCTCCCTGTGTGGATAGCGCTTTGAATACTGAAAACACCGGTATACAAGTGTAATGAAGTATTATTATTCTAATGTGTCCAGCGCTCTCTCTCCCGCGCACGCACCTGTATGTGTGTGTGTGTGTGTGTTTTTTCGCTCGCTCGCTGCACGTGTACCTGCAGGCATACCAGTAAGTGAATGAAAAGATGGAACTCTGGAGATAGCAACATACAACTGTCTGTGACTGAACACTGGTTTTGGCAGATACATGCATATCTTTTTGAAAGTTTGGCCCTGTGCCTTATTAATTGTCATCGCAAAGGCAAATCTAACAGGAAATTGTCTTCGTGTTAAAGTAAAAGGCAAATTATCCACGACAAACTGTTTTACACGCTGCATACCAACCCACGGCGTACTATACGGCGCATAATCACGCCGCTTTTTTAATGTTTTTTAAAGAGAGGGGAAAAAATGAACATTTGCAAAATCCGTAACGCTGCTTTCAGTAAGTACAATGCACACGTGTTTAATTTGTCAGCCACTTTTTGCCAGCCGTCTTTTCTGGTTTGGGCTGCTTTTGCAGTGTTACTGCTTGTGCATATTAAATCTTGAAATCCTTCGAGTAACTAATTAAGTAACTAACACCCACACACCCAGCTTGTGTGAAAAAAATGCGCCCGTTCTTTCATCATTTTGTTGCAGCCTATCAAAGACTTGCTGATCATGTTTTCTAGACTCAATATACATTGGCTTTTCACTCAGTGCGGAGGCGCGCATTCATCTCGGATTATTACATCCTGCTAGAATAATTTGCTACACGGCTGCGTTTGAAAAACCGACTTATCCCGGATGAGTTTCACCGGCATTAACGATTAGGAATCTGGTTGGAACTAAACCCTGCATCCACAGGGGTTCACCAGGACCGAGTTTGGGAAACTCTGTGAGGAGGGGTAGAGTTTCTGGGCGGGGCTTCGTTGTTCCTTTCCCATGGTTTTCGATGGTGGACGCGGTCAGGTGTCGTAACCGAAAAGAATAATGAAAAGTCAACGTGGCTCAGAGGTGCATGTGGACTCCTAGCACAGACGAAAGGGACTAACTGAGCGGTCGGTGAGTTTTTGCGTCCGGGCACATGTGCAGGCAGTGTGAATGCCTAGAGAGCGAGGGTAGACGCGGGCCGGGGAAAATGGAGTGTTGGTGGGCGGGGAAACATCTTCCGTGTTCCTGCAGGACCATCTAAGATGACGCATGTTTGTTGCGGATGCGGTGGATGCCGGTTGGGTAATAAGAAGACGCATGTTTGTCGCGGATGCGGTGGACGCCAGTCGGGGAATAAGGAGTGTTGGTGGGCAGGAAAACGTTTTCCGTGTTCCTGCAGGACCATCTAAGAAGATGCATGTTTGTCGCGGATGCGAATTGCTGTATGTAGCGTGTAAAACAGTTTGCTATGGTGCACGCAGTTGTGCGTCGTAACCGAAAAGTCAACGTGGCTCAGAGGTGCATGTGTACTGTAGCACAGACGAACATAAATGACAGCGTTTTTTCCGAGTCGTCGCGTCCGAGTTGGTGGGCGTGGCTCTGCGAGTTGTCATCGTATCCAATAGTCTTAGAGTTGGTGGGCGTGGCTCCTTCCTGCGTGCGCCATTGGCGTCTTACTTGTCGGCGTTTTAGTGAATCCACGCCCCTTCCGGCGTGCTTTCTATGAGTGGCTACTTGTCGGCGGCTTAGTGAACTATATATATAGATTGACGATAATTTGTATTTATTGAGGCACAAAGCAGGACATATAAATACAGCAAGATTTTATTTCTATTGCAGACCAGACTTGTGTATGTTCATCAGTTGGTGTCAATTTCCAGGTCCTTATAGCCTGTATCTTAGCCAGCTAGTAATAAAATTGAAAGGTAGTACTATGCCCCCTTCTGCTTTTGGTCATTATACAATCCCTCTGTTTATGTGTGGATGCTTTGAATTCCAAATAAATGAGGTTATAATTGAGACTAATTTCTTAAAGAATGATTAGTTAATGTATATAGAGATGCTCTGCAATAAAAAAGGAAGCTTGAGAAAGATGTTCATCTTGCAGTATTGATTAATGTGAGATGGAGGGTAGACCATCTGTTCACATCTTATTTAATTTTTTCCATGCAGATGGCAACATTCTATTGAAAAAGATCTTTATATTTACGTGATGTTTACCTGTAGGTATTTAAACTGATCTGCTAAAATAAGTGGAAGGTGTCCAGTCTAATACTGTGTGCTAGAGAGTTCACTGGAAGATCACACTTTTATTCAAAATAATTTTGAGTCCAAATATCTTTTGAAATTCTGCTAGTGCATTGAGGACTAGTGGTATGTAAGTTTGTGAGTCTAATATATACAGTACCTTATCATCTGCCTATAGTGATATTTCCTGCTCCAGTCCTTCTCTGGTAATCCCCTTTATCTCTGATATATTTTGAAAAAGAATAGCCAATTGCTCAATGGCGATTGCAAAGAGCAATGGTGATAGGGGGCATCCTTATCGAGTAACCATGTTCTAGTTTAAAGTAGATTGAAATAATGATCTTATAACAAACAAACCCAAATTTATGTAATGTGGTGAATAGGTAGTCCCATTCAACCATGTCAAATGCTTTGTCTGCGTCCAAAGATAATATGATCTCTGGTGTGTTAGATTTTATGGGTGAGTATATTACATTAAACAAACATTGAAGATTAGAAGCTAAATGTCTGCCTTTAATAAATCCAGTTTGGTTTGTGATATTCCAGTGGGAAGCATTTTCTCAATCCTTCCATATAGAACTTTGGAGAGTATCTTAATATCATTATTCAGAATTGAAATTGGTCTGTATAATGCATATTGTAATAAGTCTTTATTTTTCTTTGGAAAGACAGTAATTATTGCTTGGGGAAAAGTTTGAGGTAGAATTTTGTTGTCTCTAGCTTTTATAAACTTTGCTAATAATAGTGGAGCTAACTTATTTACTTTTTTTTTAATACAATTCCACTGGGTACCAATCTGGCCTGTTGCTTTCCCACTTTGGAATGAGTTCATAGCATCCAGTAGTTCTGAGATGGTCAGAGGTTTCTTCAGTTCCTCTGCAGTTAGAGTATTTAGTTCTGGTACTTGCAATGCATAAAAAAACTCATTAGATTGTGTCTCGTTAGATTGTGTTTTATCATCTTTAAGCTGGGTAGAATATAATGCCCAGAATAGAATATAATATAAGGGCTTAGTGAGTAAGTTATTGATAGTTTTTGTGGGTTACGTTTTTTATGGTCAATGATTTTATCTCCATCTATGTTGGTAATTTCTGTTATTATGTTGCAAAATTCCTGCTTGTGGATTTGTTGAGCCAAGATCTTAATAATCTTCTGTCTATGTTCATAGTACTGATGTCACAATTTAAAGGTGAACTGTTCTGTTTCTTTTGTTGTCTAGAGGTTAAATTCTGTTTGCCAGACCTGTCTTTTCGTATAAAGGGCCTTATTTGGAGACCTGACATATTCTTGATATTTTCTGGTAATTTCGCTGATTAACTCTAATTTCTTCTTGGTTTCCAAGTTACTTTTGTGGAAAAAATATGAAATAATATGTCAGCCTTCAGAGGTTTTCCAGAGTATTTCTGTAGAAACCTATAGGGATGCATTTGTGTCTAAAATCAATTTGCTTGAATATGAATTCTGTACAGTTCTCATCAGCTAATTATAGGGGTTTAAGACGGCAGCTGTGAGATGAGTGTGTAGGGTACAGTGATTTAAACTCCATGATCAGAGGGGTGTGGTTGAGACAACAATAGCATTGTACTTGCAAGATTTGAGGGCAATAAATTATTATCAATAAAGAAGTAATCAATTCTTGAGCAACTGTGATGTATTGGTGAGAAGAAGAAATATACTCTTGAGTTTGGATTTAAAAATTTCTATGGATCTAATAAGGTACGATCCATTAGAAACTGTGTGATTATTTTTGCAATGTTAGATGTTATCGCCACTGTATATGAAGACCAATCCATGTTAGGATTTAAAAAACAGTCTCCAGCCATTGTAATTTTATCAGTGCTCACATTAGGAATAGATGCAAATACGTTTCAGATGAAATCTCTGCCATACACAGTAGGTGCGTAGATATTTATCAAAATTACTTTAGATTGTAATAAATTACCTATCACCATGACATCGTGATTGAGACCTGCTGACAAATTTCACTGTTTGGTCAAAGAAATACTGCTTCTGAACCTTTGCGGACATTTTGTAAACTTAAGTAAACTTAAGTAAATGTACGTTGTTTCATGCAATACCTTTAACCTTGATTTCATATTGTTGCTGATTGTTGTGGCTACAGAGCCTATTACAATGTTGGCACTTATAATTGTCAGGGTAAAAAGGATAAATAAGAAGCAACTTCCTTTCTTTCTTACCACCCCTCCATACCCACCGCGAGCCCTTCCCCATTTGGCCTATCTCCATTTTGCCTCGCCAAGTGAGGTTAGACCACACTTCGCAAAGTCCCATTCATCTAACATGCCAAGAGATAGAGCATGACTACAACAAAACAAACCGCCTTCAGCAGTGTAGTAAAGATTAAAATTTAGAATTCTTATGATATCACAGCCCAGATGCAATTAACCTAGGGTATGATGTTAAGTAGTCCCCGTGGAAACTGAAATAACTTGTGATAGTACTGCCCAGCTACAATAAACCTATGGTATAATGTTAAACAGACCCTTTAGGCAAAAAGAAAAAAAAGTATGTATAGTTACAGCAAATATCACATTACAAATAGACCAAGTTGCAAGCAGAATCTTCTTTGCCTTACTAGGACTCAGTATGACCGATGATCGTATTTTAAATGATTTCCAAGAAGCTGTATCTGATTTTGGCTTTTCGTAAGTGCTGTTTAATGCTGTAGAATGTGGCTCATTTGGCAGCTGTTGAAGTGGAGAAATCTGGGAAAATATGAATGTGGTTATTTTCAAAAATGATCTCCTCTTTCTGTCTGAGAATCAACATCAAATTTTCTTCAGCCTGTAGTTTGTCGAAATGGACAATCAAGCTTCTCGGTTTTGGTTCATTCAATCCACGTATGCGGCAAGCTTCTGAGATCTCAGCGTCCGATTCATGGTCCTCTCCAATTATTTAAAAGAATAATTCAGCTATGAATTTCACTGGGTTTGGATTTTCGTGGTTTTCAGGGAGCCCTTCAATTCTGATGTTGTTTCTTCTCTATCTAACTTCCAGTGCAGCTAGTTTAACACCAAACACTTTGCATTTGGATTCTGCATTCTCTTTTTTGTCAGCAGCAGATGTTAATTCTTCAGCTTCTTCAATACAAGTTGTAAATGTTTGCTTTATTTCTTCAAGCTGAGTATTGAGTACACTAATTTTATTCTCAAATGTACTCATATTTTCCTATATTTTTTCATCAAATCTTGCTAGAATTTCTTTAAAGGTTTCAGCAAAGTTATCACGTAAATGTACCTCCTGGGGCCTCATGTATAAAGGGTGCGTACGCACAGAAATGTTGCGTACGAACGTTTCCATGCTCAAATCGCGATGTATAAAACCTAAACCTGGCGTAAAGCCACGCACATTTCCACGGTAACTCATACCTTGGCGTACGCAATTTCTCCGCTCAGTTTTGCAGACTGGCAGCACCCAGCATCAAAGCAGTGCTACTGTTCCTGTGTGGTCACCCTTTCTTTCTTAGCTCCACATTCCTGACGCGGCTTTATAAATACACTGAAACTAACTGCATATTGTTTATTAGTGTAATGCATCTGATTGTAATTAACATGCAGCAAAATAATGGTCCAGGGAATAGCCATAGTATTCCAAATACCATAACTACTTTAGCGTTGTAACTCTCACTGCATCTTCTTCTTCTTTCAGCTGCTCCTGTTAAGGGTTGCCTCAGCAGATCATCTTTTTCCATATTACTCTCACAGCACCACTCAGAGTATTTATATCACTGTATCTGAGTGGAGAATCACAGCAGCAGCTGATCGGAAAGAGAATTATCGGTATACAGCATGAAGCAGACGCTGACTCAGCCACGGCAAAACACTTTAGAGACTTACCAGTACGGACTTCGCGGTTTAGAAAAAGTTTCATCCCAACTCTAAATGCACTCAATCAGTCCATCAAGTGCTCCTTGTAGAACTGTTTACTTATAAGTACAATTACCTCACTGTAAACTTGCACTAGTTATAATATTTCACAACCTGCGCCACTTTATAAAGCGCGTATTTACATATGATGACGGTATTCATTTTTAAGATGAAATGCAGCAAAATATGTTGATTATATTATACAGATAAAACTTCATTTAAATAATCTGTATTGTTAATAAGTAAACATGTGAGGACACGGTGCCGCAGCGCTAGCTAGTTCATGGATTGTTCCTGCATTGCATTATATTCTTGCGCTGACGCGACACAGGAAAGATAGACGGATAGAATAATTAAACATGTTCTACGAAGATATTTCAATGTTCCTTAAAAGTTTTGAAGAATCGGCGTTCTAAGCTTACAAATGGCTTCACGTCTATTACATAGCTGATTGTGTGGCGTTTGGGTATTTGGAGAAAGAAAAGTAAGGACAGGAATTGGAGGTTAGTACGTTTGAAAGAGACAGTACTGCTGTGATAAATTATGGCATTGAAGGTCGCGCATGGCGCAGCAAGCCTCTTGCGTGAGATATGAACAAGCACTGCGTCACCGTGTTCCCATGTTTAATAACATGCTTTCATTCCTATCATCATGAAAAAGATATCACGTATACATCTCAGTATTTTAATTATTCAGAGAGCTGTAATATCATGAATGTAATGGATTATGTGTCCTGTCGGAGAAAGAGAAAGCCCGTTTAAGAAGTAGGTAGTGATTCACACACAGAGCACAAAGAAGATCAAATACAGAACAAAGCATTTAACGTCCTACTTTAGTTTCAATGGGATTTGAGAAACTAGTAAATTAAACGATTTTAAGATGAAGTTTATGATGTTCTACTTTAATGGCAAAATAAACTACGTGATTAAAGTGGAAATTTCGAGATTAAAGTTGACATTTCGTGCTTTTTTTCCACTGTGTGCCTATTTTTTTGTCTGTACCCTAATAAGCTTTCATATGACACTCAGACGGTGGGCTATGACTTGCCTTTTCACGGCGACTTTGATATGTGATTTCTGTTTTATTTCGGGCACTGAGCGACTTTGTGAACTTGAGCTTTCGAGTTTCTTCGACACTCTGTCACTCGATCAACTTCCTTTTGTTGATTATACCACTGTTTAAACCAACAAATAGTAAGTTTTTCCTTTGCCTCCACTTGGTATTCGCTGAAATTCTTATATTTTCCCCCGTGCTTTTCCCATTGTCTTTTCTCAGAAGGCTATTTATATCGATTTGCATATTCAAAGAGGCATAATTCTGGGAAGAGTTGGGGCGGGACAGAAGGCGCGTGCACGTGCGTTACTTTTCACGCTGATCGGGATTTATGTAGTGGAAGAACGTGAAAGTTTGTGTACGTACAGATTCCTGCATCTGGATTTTTCTGTGCGTACGCACATTCCCGCTTTTGTGCTTACGCCATGTTATAGTGTGAGTTCTACGCATGGCGTTATACATGAGGCCCCTGGTCTTTTATAACCAGAGGTAGCATGTTATATCTGTTGTATATATCCTTCTTTATATCACTGTTTATATAATTTATATTCTCGCCAAGTGTGGTAATCATTACCTTCATCTCAGACAGTTTATTTGAACCTTCCCCACGCCCCAATAGCAGAGTTGCAAGTCCAGTTGGAGTTGTTGCTGTTGACTCACTCAGGGCGTTATTAGTAGTTGATAACGGGAATAAAGAGGCAATGCTTGGTTTCGATAATCTGCCTGAGATTGGCAAATTGTCATTGCCCATCTCACTCACAGTTTTGCTCCCACTTTTGCTCTCGACTGGAGCCGATGCTACAGTGTCAGATCCTGGCAGATCTCTCTCTTTGCCTATCTTTTCCAATTCAGTCTCTGGTAGGCTGTATCATGAAATTAAACTTGAGCCTGGTTTAGACTTTGATGAAGCCTTATCTGCCCTTTCCTTCTCATTTTGAACCCTTGCTCTGCAACTGATGCTTGCGTAAACTTGTATATGCTTAAATCCTCTCCGGTTGACTAAATGCAGAATACCTCGGAATGATCGTAAAAAAGCAAAATAACACCACAACCAGCAGAGTTCCTTCCTAGATGTCCATCTCTCACAACGGATGAGACCATCTCATCCTCAAAGTCAGCTTTACATAATGAGACTAATGCAATGCAAGTCCTGTTGGATGTTGGAATTTTTTAGAGGATGGCCAATCTTCAATGAGGGCTACATCTGCAGGAGATACCTGCTAATCCAACACCTTGAGCTCAGGGTTGCTGAACTGGAGGAATTGACTGGCCTGCATTGTAGTAGAGAATTGGAGGACCTGGCCCAGGTGTCCTTTAGAGAGATAGTGTGCACTCCTAAGGTGGTGTGGGAGGAGATCCCAGACCAGACAAGTAGAGATATATAGGTCAAAGTCACAAGGGGCAAGGTAAAAGGTGCACACTGTCTGGGGGCATCAACCTCAGAATTGGAAGTGTCAAACTGTTTTCAGATCCTTGTGGAGCTGGACAGTGTCTCTGAAGATTCTGATGTGGTAGTCAGGCATGAGTTCTCAGAACCAGTTCCCAGAAAGAGAGGTAGTGATATTTGAGGACTTAATCATTAGGGGGATTGAAGTGCAGGTTAGCTCCAGAGACAAAGAGTCTAAAATGGTGTGTTGCCTTCCGAATGTACAAGTGGTACACCTCCCTGGTAGGGCTGACAGGCTCTTGGCCAGAGCAGAGGTGGATCTACTGGTCATTGTTCATGTTGGGACAAATGACATACATAAGGGTAGTCTGTCAGTTCTGTGATCTAAATTTAAAGAGTTAGGTGCCAGGCTGAGGAGCAGAACTGACAAGATAGTCTTCTGCGAATTTCTGCCTGTGCCATGCACTGGTCCATGTAAAACTGAGGAGATTGGAAGGTTTAACATGTGGTTCAAATTTTGGAGTAGGGAACCGGTGTATAGGTTTATGGGGCATTGGGACAACTTTTGGAACAAATGGGACCTGTTCCACCATGACAGGTTACATATGAACCAGAGGGGCACTAATATGTTGGGAGGCATATGAGTAGATTAGTCAAGGATTGTTTAAACTATGGTATGAGGATGCAAGGAATTTAGGACAGGTCAGGTTTAGAACTGTACATGAAGGAACAAATAATAGTGTAAAAATTAAAATGTATAGTAATATAAATTCTAACCCAATGTTTAAATACAAAAGTAAAATGAGTAACACATTAACAACAGCTTGCCTTAATGCTAGAAGTATCAAAATAAAATAAGTGAGCTGGAGTTTTTTGATATTATAGCAATAACACAGACCTGGCTAAATAACAAAAATGGGGATGAGTATAACATAGAGAGATACAGATTTTTAAGGAGGAAGAAGGTGGGGTTGCTATTTATGTCAAACAGAATTTAAACCCAAGTCCTCTTCAGTTGGATGATGAACCCCAATAAAGTGAGAACATGTGGCTTCATTGGCTTCATCTAGAAATCTTTAGGAAATCCTTACTTTAGGAGTGTATTATTAGACCATCCAATGCAGACAATAATTTCAAAGCACATCTTTTTGGTAATATTAAAAAGACAAGTTTCCTGGGGGATATTATAGTCATGGAGGACTTTAACTACCTGAATATTAACCGGAATATCCTTGCAAATAGTGGAGCACAAAAACAGGAGTTTTTAGAAGTAATCAGTGACTGTTTTTTTAACATAGTACATTAAGCACCAACGCAGGGTGAAGATCATCTAGATTTAGTGTTATGTAATAATCAGGATAGAATTAAGGTTGTAGAGGTGATTCAACCACTAGGATCAAGTGATCACAATATAATATAGTTAGTTCTCAGTGTTTTGGAAGGGTGTGGACACAAAGATTTAAACTGTTAAGTTTAACTTTGTTAGGGCAAATTTTGAACAGATGCAGCAAAGTCTAAGGAGGATAGACTGGAATAAACTTTTAAGTGTGGATACATTTGAGAAGCAGTGGAACAGGTTTAAAAACATTTTACATGTAATGCAGGATCGGTACATACCTAAATTTGGAATTAGTAAGAAATTTAAAAAACTCCTCAGTAGGTTAATAAAGAGTTGAAAAAGAATCTGCAAAGGAAAAAAATACCTGTATAAGGTTTACAAGATTAATATTTCCAATGTGGATCATAAGGTTTATGAGAGCATAAGGGCAACCATTAAAAGAAGGATATTAGGGAGGCTAAAAGACCGTTAGAGAGGAATATAGCAGATAAGGCAAAAGATGTCCCAAAGATTTTTTTTCAGTATGTTAGTAGTTAAACAACTGTCAAGGAGGAGATGAAGTGCATCAAGATTAGTAAAGGAGAAATAAAAAATACAGACAGTGAAATAGCAGATGCTCTAAACTTGCATTTTCCTGAGGTCATCCATGTGAGAAAGTGGATAACCTCCCAGTGGTAAAGGGGACTACTAAGGATGTGCTGAGTGATTTGGAAATTGTAGAAGAAGTACTGTTTAGATTCAATAAGCTGAAATCAAACAAATCACCAGGACCATATTATATTTACCCTTGGGTTCTTAAGTAGTTTAGCGAGTACATCTAAGCCCTTGATGTATATTTTTAGGAAGTTACTGTGCAAAGTGGAAATTCCAAAGGACTGGAAAATTGTAAATATTATCTCGTTATGTAAAAAAGGTGACCAGGAGAATCCAAGCAACTGTAGGCCAGTAAGCTTAATGTGCATCACAGGTACAAATTAATGGAAGAAATTATTAAGGAAAAGATTAAGCAACACATGGTCAGAACGGGAGTTTTACTGAACAGTCAGCATGGATTTAGACAAGGGTGTTCTATGAGGAAGCAACAGAAAGATATAATCAATCTCATCTGGAGTACTGTGTGCAGTTTTGGTCTCTAGGTTACGAAAAGGACATAGCAGCCCTAGAAACAGTCCAGAGAAGAGCAAGTAGGCTGAATCCAGGACTGCAGAGGAAAAACTATGAAAGATTAAAAGAATCAAGCCTTTTCAGTTTATGTAAAAGAAGATTAAGAGGATACATATTATGAAGGGAATTAGTACAGTGGATCATGACCGTTATTTTAAAATGAGTTCATCAAGAACACTCCAACACAGTTGGAAACTTGCTAAGAATAAATTTCGCACAAACATTACAAAGTTTTACTTTACACAGAGAACCATAGACACATGGGAATAGGTAGAGTGTGGCACTTTAGGGACTTTCAAAACGAGACCTGATGTTATTTTAGCTTTTTGCAGATGCAAATGTATATGGAGAACAGTGCTTGAAGTAGATGTCGTAAGACATATACAACACTACTTCTGTGGCTTTCCCATTAGAAATTCCACTGCCATGATCTAAGACTGTTGCTGGGGTATTGAGCGGTTTAAGTGAAGTGATTGAAGAGCAAGGTGTCACTTTGAAACATAATCATAGTTCAGCTTTTGTGCACAAACAGGGCTGTTATAGCTCAGGTTGTGCTTAACTGTGTGATACACATGAGTCAACTCTGTAGTTTTTACTTGGAGAGGGCAGGAGTCAAAATTAGATTGAAAATATATATAGATTAAACTTTTAAATAGCAAAAAAAATAATAAATAAATAAAATCTTTTAAATATGTATCATGGTTATGGATTGCATAGGATAAAATTATAAGGTTTAGATGTTTTAAATTTCACATTACATTATCATAGAATGTATCATTTAAGAATTATAAAATAAGTCTTAACTATCTTAACCTTCACTTAAAATGGCTGGAATTATTACCATGATACATTAAAATGATTACTGCCTAGTTTTATTGGTTATAGTACAATATAGGCATTCTGTCTCCAACTCGGATCTACCTCTCGACAGCCTCCTTTACAGGTGGACTTGAAGTAGCAGACATCACCATAGTGATGTTTACACTGTGGATAGTGTCTTGTTCTGGATTTTCTGCTGTGCTGCTCGATGTGACTGTCATATGCTATTATTAGATTTGCATTCATTTGGCACTGTTTCATTAAGTGTGAAGTGTGGTAAAATTGACTGGAATAAAATAACTCATTTAAAGGTTGCATTAAATAATTAATTGCAGAAATTTTGAATGTGTTAATTGCACATGCTTATTGCAATGGATCACCAGCTCTAATATAAGGGTGTAATATTGAACAGGAGTTAGGTTGTATATGGTGGATAAAAAGGTCAGGTTATTGCTGCTATTGCCATGTACATAACAGAGTAAAAGATCAGGGGCTTAAACCTTTGAAGACTTTATCCCCCCTACAGGCGCCACTGGCTGGTCTTGGATCAGAGGACACCACTTTCACCTCTGCTTCTCTCTCCCTCCCTCTTTGCTTATAGAGAAGCAACTCCTACTCACAGCCACAACATCTGGCACCGGCACTCCAGGTTTATAGAACATTTGCTAACCATTGACCTTCACACCTTCCTTATGCATCTCCAAATTTTCTCCTTCCATTTCATGTCTGACTGTAGACACCAAATGTAATCATTTCTCTTTTTTTCCTTTCCAGGACACTACCCCTTCCTTAGTCATTTGTCCATCCTATTGGTTAGTTCTGCTGTTCAGCATGTCAATCGCTTCTTCTTTGTCTTTTGTTTGCATTAAGCATGCTGTCAGTGCAGTGCATGTAAGTTAGCATAATATTAATACGTATTGACAAATAAATCACCATTCAGCAATTTTTTTTTATATAATGGTCACCAAAATTTCAAGCAAATCTGTCAAAGTATTTGTGAGAATTTGGGGTATTTAGTTTTTCTACTGGGGGAGTTATCCCACAATAACGATATAATAATGACCATACTTAACAGATACCTACTGCCCTTGATGTATGATCCCTCCAAATTTGAGCTTTTTAACTAAATGGGAAACTGTATTTTTGTTGATAAGGGACTTGGTCAACTTTGCATTTTATTTATATATAAATATATATGCATCTGTTCCAGGGGAGCAACCATGGGCAGCTCAATACCTCCCCTGGGACGCTTGGTGGCAGCCTCCCTTTCGGACAGTGATTCCCCAATCTGTTGAATGGCTCCATGGGAGATGGAGTCCTCCACAGCCTGGTTGGGGGCTCGGATGGCTGCTAGGGGGAGCTGCATGGAGTCAGCAGCCCAGCTGGACGTATCTTCAGCCCCACCTGGAAGGGCAATTAGGACCAGGTGGTCAAGCACCTGGAATGCTTCCGGGTGGACTATAAAAAGGGCCAGCCACCACCACTCAGGGAGCCAGAGTTGGGAGGAAGGAGACGAAGCTTGAGGAGGAGTGGTGGTAAAAGGGAGAAACTGTTGGTGTTGTGGTAATTGTGCTTGTGGACTGTGTATTGCCTGTGGGTCACGGGGAAGACGTGCACCAACGAGTGAAGAAAAATAAAAGTCTTGTTTGTTTATACGTGCCTCTGTGTCCATCTGTGTCGGGTCGGGCGCCTATTTAGCGCCTTTGTAACTATAATATATATATATATATATATATATTATATACATTCATTTCAAAAAGTTTGGGAAACCCTCTTAATTCTTTGGATTTTTGTTTATCATTGGCTGAGCTTTCAAAGTAGCAACTTCCTTTTAATATATGACATGCCTTATGGAAACAGTAGTATTTCAGCAGTGACATTGAGTTTATTAGATTAACAGAAAATATGCAATATGCATCATAACAAAACTAGACAGGTGCATAAATCTGGGCACCCCAACAGAGATATTACATCAATACTTAATTGAGCCTCCTTTTGCAAATATAACAGCCTCTAGACGCATCCTATAGCCTTTGATGAGTGTCTGGATTCTGGATGGAGGTATTTTTGACCATTCTTCCATACAAAATCTCTCCAGTTCAGTTAAATTTGATGGCTTCCGAGCATGGACAACTTGCTTCAAATCATCCCATAGATTTTCAATGATATTCAAGTCAGGGGACTGTGACTGCCATTCCAGAACATTGTACTTCCTACCTCTGCATGAATGCCTTTGTAGATTTCGAACTGTGTTTTGGGTTATTGTCTTGTTGGAATATCCAACCCCTGCATAACTTCAACTTTATGACTGATGCTTGAACATTATCCTGAAGAATTTGCTGATACTGGGTTGAATTCATCTGACCCTCGACTCTAACAAGGGCCCCAGTCCCTGAACTATCCACATAGCCCCACAGCATGATGGAACCTCCACCAAATTTGACAGTAGGTAAAAGGTGTTTTTCTTGAAATGCGGTGTTCTTCTTCTGCCATGCAAAGTGCTTTATGTTATGACCAAATAACTCAATTTTTGTCTCATCAGTCCAAAGCACTTTGTTCCAAAATACAATTTATTTTTTGTATAGCCCAAAATCACACAAGACGTGCCCGCAACAGGCTTTAACAGACCCTGCCTCTTGATAGCCCCCCAGCCTTGACTCTCTAAGAAGACAAGGAAAAACTCCCAAAACAACCCTTGTAGGGAAAAAATGGAAGAAACCTTGGGAAAGGCAGTTCAAAAAGAGACCCCTTTCCAGGTAAGTTGGGCATGCAGTGGGTGTCAAAAAGAAAGGAGTCAATACAATACAATACACAGAACAGAACAAATCCTCAATACAGTATAAAAATACAAATTTTAAAGTTCGGACCAGAATTTAACAGTAGATGATATCACATAATATGATTTGGATTTATTTAGAGTCCTGAAGACCTCAACCATCAAGCTACCTCCCCCCATTTGGCCATTCCACAGCTGAAACATTGCTTGGCCAGCCAATCCAATGAAAGGACTCCTCTACCCCACGATTCCTGTGATCCTCCATCATGGATGACTTTACCTTAGGCAGGAAAAAAAATTGGCAGCTGGGCCGTGGCACCAAGTGCCACTTTTGAGTACCGACAAGAGAAACAGAATAGGTGAGAGTTAGTAACAAATTATAACTATCATGTTACTTATGTTTTAGTGCTAATGACTAACAACAGAGATGCAGTCTGTACAGTTAATCAGCAGCTCTAGTCAGGATATGCTAAAACTGAAGTAGTGAGTCTTTAGCCGGGATTTAAAAGCTGAGACCGATGGGGCATCTCTTATAGTAGCAGGCAGACCATTCCACAGTTTAGGGGCCCTGTAACTAAAAGCTCGACCTCTCACTGTTATTTTATTAATCCTTGATATCATAAGCAGACCACTCTCTTGAGATCTTAAGGTGTGCTCTGGTTTGTAAGTCATGATAAGTTCAGACAATTAAGCTGGACCTTGTCCATTTAATGCTTTATATGTTAAAAGGAGGACTTTGAAATCTTCCCTAAACTTAACCGGGAGCCAGTGTAAGGGTTTAAGAACTGGAGTTATGTGTTCGTATTTTCTTGTTCTTGTAATAATTCTTGCAGCAGCATTTTGGATTAACTGGAGGCTATATAAAGAACAGTTTGAACATCCAGTGAACACCGCATTGCAGTAGTCAATCCTACTAGAAATAAATGCATGAATTAATTTCTCAGAATCCTGCTTATTTAGAAAGCGCCTTAATTTCCCAAAATTTTTAAGATGGAAGAAAATGAATCTGGCTTGTCTAAATGAGTATTTGCATGCAACAAGCGACTCTGTTTGTGGCGTGAGTGCAGAAAGGGCTTCTTTCTCATCACCCTGCCATACAGATGTTCTTTGTACAAATTGTGCTAAATTGTAGAACGATGTACAGACAGATACACCATCTGCAGCAAGATGTTCTTGCAGGTCTTTGGAGGTGATCTGTGGGTTGTCTGTAACCATTCTCACAATCCTGCGCATATGCCGCTCCTGTATGTTTCTTGGCCTGCCAGACCTGCTGGGTTTAACAGCAACTGTGCCTGTGGTCTTCCATTTCCTGATTCCATTCCTTACAGTTGAAACTGACAGTTTAAAACTCTGAGATAGCTTTTTATAGCTTTCCCCTAAACCATGATACTGAATAATTTTTGTTTTCAGATCTCTTGAGAGTTGCTTTGAGGATCCCATGCTGCCACTCTTCAGAGGAGAGTCAAAGGGAAGCACAACTTGCAATTGACCACCTTAAATACCTTTGCTCATGATTGGACACACCTGTCTATGAAGTTCAAGGCTTAACGAGCTAATCCAACCAATTTGGTGTTGCAAGTAATCTGTATTGAGCAGTTACATGCATTCAATTAGCAAAATTACAAGTGTACCCAAATTTTTGCACAGCCAGTTTTTCACATTTGATTTAATTTCATAGAACTAAATACTCCTTCACTAAAATCTTTGTTCAAAAAACACCCCAGTACTCAGATGTCCTAGGAAATGAAAGACATACCACTGTTATCTTTTTTGTTGAAAGCAGAGTCAATTAATTTGCAGGCTGAGAGGGGGTTCCCAAACTTTTTCATATGACTGTATATATAGGGCGGCACGTTGGCGCAGTAGTAGCGATGCTGCCTCGCAGTAAGGAGACCTGGGTTTGCTTCACGGGTCCTCCCTCTGTGGAGTTTGCATGTTCTCCCCGTGATTACGTGGGTTTCCTCCGGGTGCTCTGGTTTCCTTCCGCGGTCCAAAGACATGCAGGTTAGGTGCATTGGCGATCCTAAACTGTCCCTAGTGTGTGTTTGATATGTGGGTGTGTGTGTGCGTGTGCCCTGCGTGTACTCCACTATACGCTAACACTTCTACCTCTCCAGGATATGGACAGTTGTATATTTTTGACACAGTGCACGCTACTGAAGTACGCTTACAAAGTAAAGCAAACCCTGCATGCAATGAAAATTTACTTCTCCAGCTAGATTCCATGCTCAGAACCATCAACGCCTTTGCTAAATCATACAAACACATGCATGAAATCGCTCAGTCTAATCCAACAGCATCTATACGAATGGTTTTCAAGGAAAACCCTAGGCAGGATTTACGACGATACAATGCCCCGACATGTCACACCGATGTTGCAGCGATTTTCGTCGGAGGAGATGGCGAACCACCTGCCGAAAGGGACATTTGCATCTATCCCATAGGCAACTCCTGTAAACAGATTTCCACGCTCAATATGAATTGCGATCCTATGGTTTACCCGCTTTTATTTCCTTATGGAGACATTGGCTGGCACAAAGATTTACAACATGTTCCCGATAAAAGAATCGTCAAGCGAATAAGGCTTACTCAATGCCAATTTTACACGTACAGATTAGCAATGAGGAATACATTTAGTATTTGCACTCCAGCAGCAAACTATTCCAACAGTACGTCGTAGATGCGCATGTTAAAGCAGAGGGCGCAAGTCTCAACTATCTCAGATTACATCAACAAGATCTGCACATGAAACAATACAAAGGACTTTCAGACGTACTGCAAGCAAACGCTGAAAATAACAACGTACGTGTAGGCAAAATGATCATATTACCGTCCACATTTCAAGGAAGACATTTCCAAGATACATGCAACAAAACTATCAGGATGCCATGGCCATAGTACATAAATTCGGAAAGCCCGATTTATTTATCACTTTCACATTTAATCCTGCTTGGCCGGAAATTCTACATACACTGTCGGATACCCAAAAACCAGAGCACAGACCTGATACCAGTCTTCAGCCACGGTCAGTTGTACGTGGCTTTTTCTAGGGTTAGATCTTTCGACTCATTATCTGTCTTCTCCACCAAAACACCTATGCACAAATATGTCTTTCAAGAAGTATTTCTTTCTTTTTTTTTTTTTTTTTTTTAATATTTTTATTTTATTAATTTTCATTGTAATCATTCCATACAAACAGATCAATTTATAACCCAACAAATTTGAAAACAAATCAAACCCCACCCCTGAGAAGGAGAGCTTAGCTAAAGGAAAATTTCTTTAAGCTTTTTAATAAGGCAACATTAGACAAAAGAAGGGGAGAAGTAAATATCTATATAAATAAGAGATGGAGAAGGGAGTTAAATGCGATAATAGTTATTTCTCTTATTCTAAAATAATATTGATTAAATCCTGCCAGATTTTGAAAAAATTTTGTACAGATCCTCTAACTGAGAATTTGATTTTTTCCAATTTCAAATAATATAAAACATCGGTTTCCCACTGACTTATAAGAGGAGAATTAGGATTCTTCCAATTTAACAAAATAAGTCTGCGTGCCAAGAGTGTAGTGAATGCAATCACCGTTTGCTTGTCCTTCTCCAATTCCAGTCCATCTGGAAGGACACCAAACACAGCTGTTAATGGGTTAGGAGGGATTGTGATACTAAGGCTGTCTGAGAGGCACTTAAAAATTTTTGTCCAAAATGATGTTAGTTTGGTGCAGGCCCAGAACATGTGACCCAGTGAGGCAGGAGCTTGGTTGCAGCGCTCGCAGGTTGGATCCTGGCCTGGAAACATTTTGGACAGTTTTAAGCGAGACAGATGAGCTCGATATATAATTTTTAGTTGAATAATTCTATGCTTTGCGCATATAGAACTCGAGTGAATTCTCTGCTTTGCTACCTTCCACTCCTTTTCTGATATATTGATTAAGAGATCTTCTTCCCAATGTCCTCTTGGGTCTTTGAAAGGTAGGGACTCTAATAAGATTTTATATATTGCGGAAATAGTGTTTGTTTCCTCGGAATTGAGCAGTATTTTTTCCAGCGTTGTGGAGGGTGCAAGGTGGGGGAAATCGGGCAATTTCTGTTTAACAAAATTTCTAATTTGAAGATAGTAAAAGAAATGTGTAGCTGGGAGGTTAAATTTTGAACGTAATTGTTCAAAAGATGTAAATATGTTGTCTATATAAAGATCTCTGAGCATTTTAATCCCAAAACTTTTCCAGGTATTAAAAACTGGATATACTTGCGAAGGTTGAAAGAGGTGGTTCCCTTGCAGAGGTGCCACTGATAAAAGATTTTCCATCTTAAAATGCTTCCTAATTTGGTTCCATATTCTGAGTGAGTAAAGCACAATTGGGTTATTAGTATATTTGCGATAACTTTCATTTATTGGAGAGCAGAGCAGGGAATATAAAGAAGTACTACAGGATGTTACTTCTATTGCAGACCAAGCCTGGGTATGTGCATTTATTTGTGTCCAGGTTTTTATGGCTTGTGTGTTTGCTGCCCAGTAATAAAACTGAAAATTAGGTAAAGCCATGCCACCTTCTGCCTGAGGTCTTTGTAGGGTCGCTCTTCGGATACGTGGGTGTTTTGAGTTCCAAATGAATGAGGTTATTATTGAATCTAACTGTTTAAAAACGATTTATTGATATATATTGAAATGTTTTGAAATAAAAAGAGTTTAGGAAGGATATTCATCTTAACAATGTTAATTCTTCCGGCTAGAGTGAGATGAAGGGTTGACCATCTATGCAAGTCTTGCTTAATTTTTTCCATACAGACGCCGAAATTTTGTTGATAAAGAGCTTTATGTTTACTTGTGATATTTACCCCTAGGTATTTAAACTGATCTGCTATGGTAAAAGGTAGGGTGTCTAATCTAATATTATATGCTTGTGAGTTCACTGGAAAGAGTATACTTTTATTCAGATTAATTCTAAGACCAGATATCTTTTGAAATTCTGTTAGTGCTGTTAAAACAGCAGGGACTGTGTTTTCTGGGTCCGATATATATAAGACCATATCATCTACATATAGAGAAATTTTCTGTTCCAGTCCTTCTCTGACAATCCCCTTTATCTGATAAGAATTTCGGCAGCGAATCGCCAGTGATTCAATAGCGATTGCAAACAACAGTGGCGACAAGGGACATCCTTGTCTGGTACCACGTTCTAGTTTAAAGTAGTCTGAGCAAATTTTATTAATACAAACTGAAGCTTCTGGACTGGTATACAGTAGTTTGATCCAAGTACAAATATTCGGGCCAAACCCAAATTTCTCCAGTGCAGTGAAAAGGTAATTCCATTCGATCATGTCAAATGCCTTTTCTGCGTCTAATGATAGTATATCTCTGGGGTGTTTGATTTTGCTGGTGAATATATAACATTAAACAAGCGTCGGAGATTTGAAGATAGATGTCGGCCTTTAATAAATCCAGTTTGATCTTGTGATATTACCGAGGGCAGCACTTTCTCCATCCTTCTAGCTAGGATTTTTGAGAGTATCTTAACATCATTATTCAGGAGTGAAATTGGTCTATATGATGCACATTGTAACAAGTCCTTATTTTGTTTAGGAAAGACGGTGATTAATGCTTGTCGAAATGTTTGAGGTAGTATTTGGTGGTCTTTAGCTTCTGTAAATGTTACCAATAAGAGTGGAGCTAGCTGAGTGGAGAATTTCTTATAAAACTCTACGGGGTAACCATCAGGGCCTGATGATTTCCCGCTTTGTAGTGACTTTATAGCGTCTAGTAATTCTGTTAGCGTTAGAGGTTTATCCAGTTCCTCAGCACTTAAAGCATCTATTTGTGGTATTTGTAAATTATCCAGAAATGCATTAGATTGCGTGTTGTCTTCTTTGGGCTCAGTGGAATATAAAGACTTATAGTAATCTCTAAATGTGTGCATTATTTTATTATGGTCGATGATTTCTTCTCCATTCTTGTTGGTGATTACTGGTATTGCATTGTGAACTTCTTGTTTATAATAATAATAATAATAATTCATTACATTATGAATTTGTTGAGCGAAAAGCTTATTAGCTTTTTCTCCGTGTTCATAGTAATGCTGTCTAGACTTATAAATAAGTTGTTCAGTTTCTTTAGTTGTTAAGATGTTAAGTTCTGTATGCAGGGCCTGCCTTTTCCTGTGAAGAGCTTCACTTGGACGCCTGGCTTGTTCTTCATCTATAATTTCATTTCTTAGCTCTGACACTTTCTTGGTTTCTAATTTATTTCTATGGGAAAGATATGAAATAATCTGGCCTCTTAAGAAGGCCTTTAGAGTTTCCCAGAGTGTTCCTGCAGAAACCTCTGTGGACGTGTTTGTCTCTAGGAAGAAGCTGATTTGTTTGGATATAAATTCTGTGCAGTTCTCGTCTGCCAATAAAAGAGGGTTAAGACGCCATCTGCGAGGTGAGTATGAGGGGCTTATTGATTTTAGCTCCAAGACTAGAGGGGCATGGTCAGAGATAACAATTGTGTCATATTTGCATGATTTAATTGTAGGCAGGAAATTATTATCTATAAAAAAATAATCAATTCTTGAGTAGCTATAATGCACTGGTGAGTAGAACGAATATGTTCTTGAGTTTGGGTTAAGAAACCTCCAGGGGTCTGATAAGTTGTGATCATTTAAAAACTGTGTAATTATCTTTGCAGTATTAGATGTCGTCCCCCGTCACAGGAGTCCTATCTAAGAGTGGATTTAAAAACACAATTAAAGTCCCCAGCCATTATAATTTTATGAGTGTTCACATTGGGAATGGATGCAAATAGATTTTGCATGAATTCCTTATCATCAACATTGGGTGCATAAACATTTATCAAAATCATTTTACTGTTATATAAGTTGCCCATGACCATCACATATCTCCCTTCAGGGTCCGACACTACCTCTGATGCTACAAATGGAACTGTTCTGTGTATGAGAATTCCCACCCCTCTAGTTTTCTTTATAAAGCTAGAATGGAACATTTGGCCAGTCCAGTCTTTTTGTAATCTGAACTGATCCTTGGTTAGTAAGTGGGTCTCCTGTAGAAATACTATTTTAGCGTTTAAGCCTGTTAGGTGAGAGCATACTTTCTTTCTCTTTAATTCGTGATTCAGGCCTTTAACATTCCAGCTCACAAAGTTAACTGTCCCATCATGGAGACATTGATTCTGAGTTTTTAATGTCATTTATAGTTTTAATTGGTAATATGGCAGTTTTAATCTTAGTTTCAAGATTCCCCATGAGTTGTTGCATTTTAGCCTGTTGTTGCATTGACATTTATAATTATAAGGATTACAAGAATAGATTAGATATAACCTGCTCTCCTTCTCTCCCCCCTTTATCCCCCCCCCCCCCCATTTTGCCTCCCCACATGAGGCTAGATCCCACTTCGCGATGTTCCAGTCCTCTGACATACGAAGTATTTATTTCTTCTTGATTTCTGAATTTCTGAGTTCCAGCAGGGCCTCATGGACTATGTAGTTTTTATACGCAGCCCTGTTGGATACCTTGGGGGCCACCAGGCGTCGCTGTAGGGGGGCTCGTGGGCTCTTATGTGCTCTATAACCCGGGAGTACGTCATGGTCACGTGACAGGAAGAAACAACATGCTCCCGGGTTGAAGAAAAGGACTGTTTACCCTGAGCCGGAAGGAATAAGGAACTGTGGACTGTTGGACAGGAACACCTCCGGGTCAGGGTGTATAAAAGGACTGTGGGAAAGCCTGGGCGAGGAGGAAAGAGTTTTGTGTTATTAAGAGTTTTATTTATGAATAGTGTGGAGTGGAGGGTGCTTGGTGCACTATACAAGAAGACAATAAAAGAGTCTTGTGCTTTTACCCTGTGTTTGGAGTGGTACCTGAGGGTCCAAGAGGTGGATCAAGGGCATATCTGCTACAATATATATATACTGTATATATATATATATATATAATATATATATATATATAATATATATATATGTATGTATATGTATATTGTGAAGAAGCACAAGACTCGTATAAAGGTTTGGGGTTTCCGGCCCCGTATACTGTAAAACTGCAACAGAAATATTCACTATTATATTCATGCGTTCAACCAAAGACAATCATCCCTTTGCAGAGGGGAACTTAAATAAGGGGGGACCGGAAACTGGTGACTGGAATGCTGGGAGGAACCGAGGAGCGTTGTGGGTAATGACGTCATCATCATGTGCCAGAGGAAGGGACGGAAACACGGAAGTGGTTACGGGTGGATTGAAATGGCATCTTGAGCTTGTTTTACGGGGTTGTTGCATCAGGTTTTCTGCTGGAATAAAAGAAGAAAAGGTTAGTACTCCGTCTCCTACCCCTGGCCGGCTGTACGCTGTTCATCGGGTCTTTCCGCGGCCCCCTAAGCGCGCGCGCGTGACATGACCCCCCCTCCAGCCCAGACCCGCTGGGTCAGGCGGTCCGAACCGAGAGGTCGTGAACCCGGGAGAGAGCATCAGCATTGGCCTGCAGGGCGCCCCGACGATAGGTGACGGTGAACTTGTACGGCTGTAGGTCCAAAACCACCTGGTGACCCGGGGGGTTCGTCTCCCGGTGAACAGCCATCCATTGGAGGGCGGCATGGTCCGTCACAAGGGTGAACTCCCGACCCAACAGGTAATACCTCAGGTGCGTCACCGCCCACTTGATCGCGAGGGCTTCCCGCTCCACCGCAGCGTATCTCGTCTCCCGGTCCAGCAGTTTCCGGCTCAGGTACACAATAGGGTGTTCGACACCGTCGACGCTTTGGCTCAGCACGGCGCCAAGACCTGTGTCCGAAGCATCGGTCTGGAGGACAAAGGGAAGAGAAAAATCAGGAGTTCGCAATATTGGTGCCGAGGTTAGGGCCAACTTTAGGTCACTAAAGGCTCGGTCAGTAAGGGGATCCCATACCACATGCAAAGGGGCCCTCTTCTTTGTCAAATTAATCAAGGGTGCGGCCCTCTCGGAGAAACGAGGTACAAACCGGCGGTAGTAGCTCGCTAACCCCAAGAAAGCTTGCACCTGCTTCTTGACTGTCGGACGGGGCCATTCAAGGATGGTCTTAATTTTGGAACATTGTGGTTTCACCAGTCCCCCGCCCACCAGGTAGCCCAAATATTTGGCCTCAGTCAACCCGAAATAACATTTACGCGGATTAATGTGGAGGCCGGCCTTCGCTAGCGTTAAGAGGACGGCGTAAACCTGCAGGATATGGTCCTCCCAGGTGCCGGAATAGATGACAATGTCATCCAGGTAGGCAGCACAATAAGGCTGATGGACTCTTAGCAGTCTGTCCACCAGACGTTGGAAGGTCGCTGGCGCACCATGCAGCCCAAATGGGAGAACCTTATACTGCCAATGCCCACTAGGGGTACTAAAGGCTGTTTTCTCTTTGGCGGATGCCGTTAAGGGAATCTGCCAGTATCCTTTTGTCATGTCAAGAGTAGTCAAATATTGAGCCGTACCCAGGCGCTCGAGGAGCTCATCTACGAGAGGCATAGGGTAGGCATCAAACTTGGAGACCTGGTTCAGACGTCTAAAGTCATTACAGAACCTCCAAGAGCCATCGGGCTTAGAAACGAGGATGATGGGACTGGACCAAGGGCTGTGGCTTTCTTCAATCACATCCAATGCGAGCATTTTTTTAATCTCCAGTTCCACCTCAGCTCGTTTTGCTTCCGGGAGTCTATAGGGGCGTTCCCGCACTACCTTTCCCGGGTCAGTCACGATATCGTGTTCAATCAGCGAGGTGCGTCCTGGCGCCTCACTGACCACCTCCGGAATGGACAGGACGACTGATTCCAGTTCCCGTCTTTGGGGGGCAGTCAAATTGGGTCCGAGGTTAAGGTCTACCTTTTGCGAGAAAAGGGAGAGGGCGTTCCCTGGGGGGGAATTGTCCTCCCTGTCTCTCCAGGGTTTCAACAAGTTGACATGATATACCCTCTCGCTCGGCCGACGATTTGGTTGTTTCACCAGATAGTCAACGAGCCCTTTTCTCTCTTTCACCTCGTACGGGCCTAGCCAATGAGCCAATAATTTAGAATGAGAGGTGGGCACGAGCACCATTACACGATCCCCCGGCTGGAATTCCCGGAGGGTGGTGTTTCGATTATACAGACGCGCCTGCGCTGCCTGAGCCTGTGACACGTTTTCTTTTAGTAGTGGCCGAACTTTCGCTAAACGTTCGCGCATTTGCACTACGTACTCCAAAATATTGGGTGAGGGAAGTGCCTCTCCTTCCCAACCTTCTTTGAGCAAATCCAATATACCCCGGGGTTGGCGGCCATACAATAATTCAAAAGGGGAAAACCCTGTGGAGGCTTGTGGCACCTCCCGGTAAGCAAACAGAACCAGGGGTAACAGCTGGTCCCAGTCCCTACCGTCCGCGTCGACTACCTTGCGGAGCATCTGTTTCAGGGTTTGGTTAAAACGTTCCACTAACCCATCCGTCTGAGGGTGATACACAGACGTTTTTAGATGCTTAATACGGAGTATCTTAGCAACCTCCCTGAACGTATCCGAAGTAAATGGTGTACCCTGGTCCGTTAGGACTTCTTTGGGTATACCTACTCGGGAAAATAGGAGAACTAGTTCCCGTGCGACATTTTTTGTAGTAGCAGAGCGCAACGGAACCGCCTCCGGGTATCGGGTTGCGTAATCTACCATGACTAGTATATATTTAAAGCCACGGCTTGAAAGCAGCAGGGGGCCAACAAGATCGACTCCGATCCTTTCAAACGGGACATCGATAAGGGGAATCGGAATGAGTGGAGCACGGTCCCTTCGGGGAATCTGCCGTAACTGACACTCGGGGCAAGACTGACAGAAACGGCGGACCTCCGCATTGATTCCGGGCCAATAAAACCGGAGCTTAATTCTCTCCAGTGTTTTCTCGGCGCCGAGATGGCCGCCAAGGAGGTGGGCGTGTGCTAGCTCACAAACCTCCCGCCGGTAGGTTCGTGGCACTAGCAACAGCTTCCGTACCTCGCCTTCATGATCCGCCACTCGATACAACAGATCATTTTCCAAGACAAAGTAGGGCCCTGAAGGTATGGGACCACGCGGCGTGTCGCCGTTAACTGACACAATATTATTTCGGGCCACCTTTAGAGAGTCATCATTCCATTGCTCTCGTTTGAATGCGGCTGGGGTGGATTTAAACTGACTATCCACCCAGCATAACGGATCCAGGGGACTGGCGCTGACTCGCTGTGCTTGAACTTCCTGTTCAGGGTCCGTCACCAAAATATTTCCCCCCCTGGAACTTCCGTCATCAATGGTTGCCGTAGAGCACGGCGTGAGAGCCGCGGGGACGGCAGCCTGCCCGTCCATAATAAGACCCAATCCGGCGGCGGGAGTGACGACGGTCTTACCGCAATTGCTATTAGACCAGTCTTGTCCTAATATAACTGGAAAGGGGGGATCGGGGAGCACGGCAACTTGGAGCCGTCTTGGTTCGCCCTTCCAGGTTATATAGCATTTGGTGGACCTATACGACTTAGTCTTGCCATGTACACACGTAACTTTCACCCACCGGTCATCCACTGTTGCGGTAAAACAAAACGGCGAGCAACAATGGTAATGTTACTCCCGGAATCGAACAGTGCCACCACCGAGTGTCCATTAACCAATACCACTCCCGTGTTAGGAACAGCCAAGGGATTAGACAGAGCACAGTACCTTTCTCCTTTAACCCAGGTGCAATCCATCGGCTCCACATTTTGCGGACAGGCAGGTAGGGTATGCCCGACTTCACCACACTTGAAACAGCGCGGCAAAGCCGGGGTTCTTTCTTTGAGCTTACCCGGAGGTTCCCCACTGCGTCGGAAGGGCTCAGGGTTGGCGACGCGTCCCTGTCGGGTACCACGAGCAGACCTCTCAGCCACCCCGCCTCGGTTCACCGCCAGTTGACGCTCCAAGACATCCAGGAGACTTTTCATGTCCGTAAACGGGTGTCGTCGGACCTGCTGGGCGAGATATTCTAGCATGCCATTAATGAAGCCCTCACAGGCTACTTGCTCAACTATATGTCGGCCTTGATTGACGTCTGGCCGTAGCCAGCGTCCCATCTTGCTCCAGAACTCAAAGCCCTGGGCACGGCCGGGGCGATCGGGATCATACCTCCATTGCCTCCACTCACTCGCCTGCTGGTCCGACGTGATGCCGTATCGGCTTAATATTTCAGCTTTTAGGAGGTCATACTGGGCGGCTTCCTCAACGGGTAGGTCATGATAGGCCTTCTGCGCGATCCCCTTCAAATACGGCGCCAGTATGGACGCCCATTCCGCGCGCGGCCACTGGTTGCGAGAGGCAGTCCTCTCGAACGTGGAAAGGTATGCCTCTATGTCATCGGCATCTGTTAGAGACACAATAGGAGGAGGAGGAGGCCGCGCGGGCTCCGGTCTAGCTGCTTCGGCTGCGGTGAGCCGAGTTTGCGTTTCCGCCAGTTCCTGCTCGGTGGCGGCTTGTTTCTGCTGCAGGGTGTGCAGCTGGGTCGCTAGGTTGGTAAGCACGGTATTCAGGTCCTGTCCTTCGGTCATATTTCGGACTTTTCTCTCCTGCCGACTACGCCAGATGTGAAGAAGCACAAGACTCGTATAAAGGTTTGGGGTTTCCGGCCCCGTATACTGTAAAACTGCAACAGAAATATTCACTATTATATTCATGCGTTCAACCAAAGACAATCATCCCTTCGCAGAGGGGAACTTAAATAAGGGGGGACCGGAAACTGGTGACTGGAATGCTGGGAGGAACCGAGGAGCGTTGTGGGTAATGACGTCATCATCATGTGCCAGAGGAAGGGACGGAAACACGGAAGTGGTTACGGGTGGATTGAAATGGTATCTTGAGCTTGTTTTACGGGGTTGTTGCATCAGGTTTTCTGTGGGAATAAAAGAAGAAAAGGTTAGTACTCCGTCTCCTACCCCTGGCCGGCTGTACGCTGTTCATCGGGTCTTTCCGCGGCCCCCTAAGCGCGCGTGCGTGACAATATGTTATACAGATTTGCACAAATTTGTTAGTGTCCATCCATGAAAAAGAACTCACAACTGTCCCTTAACTTGAAACTGACAAAAATTATTGGCATCCATATTGTCCATCCATCCATCCATTATCCAACCTGCTATATCCTAACTACAGGGTCACAGGGGTCTGCTGGAGCCAATCCCAGCCAACACAGGGCGCAAGGCAGGAAACAAACCCCGGGCAGGGCGCCAGCCCACCGCAGGGCATCCATCATTGTTTTAATCCGAATTTAACAAGAAACACTCTTTGCTTTAGAGTTTTGATTTAACAGAATATTTCAAATAATTATGACACAAATGAAAATGGCATGGACAAAAATGATGGGACGTTTCACCTAATATTTTGTTGCATAACCTTTAGAGGCAATCACTTCAAACAAGTGGTTTCTATAGCTCTCAATGAGACTTCTGCACCTGCCAACAGGTAATTTGGCCCACTCTTCCTGAGCAAACTCCTCCAGCTGTGTCAGATTTTAAATGGGCCTTCTCCAGACTGCATGTTTCAGTTCTTTCCATTAGATGTTCAATAGGATTCAAATCAGGGCCCATAGGAGGTCACTTCAGAATAGTCCAATATGTTGTTCTTAGCCATCCCTGGGTGCTTTTAGCTGTGTGTGTTGGGTCATTATCCTGTTGGAGGATCTGTAACCTGCAACTGAGACAGACCTTTCTGACACTGGGCAGTACATTTGGCTCCAGAATATCTTGATAGTCTTGAGATTTCATTGCTCCCTGTGCCAGGTGCAGCAAAGTAGCACCAAAATATAACAAAGCATCTTCCATGTTTCACAGTGGATATGGTGCTCCTTTCATTGAAAACTTATTTTTTTCGTCTGTGGACATACAGCTGACCTGACTTTCCAAAGAGCTTTAGTTTTGTCTCATCTGTCCAAAGGATATTCTCCTAGGAGCATTGTGGCCTTTTTTTTTTTAGCAAATTCAAGTCTGTTTTTTTATGTATTTCTTTCAATGTTGGAGTCCACCAGGGTCCACTGCCATTGAGTCCACTGTCACTCAGAAAGTGACAGATGGTACAATCAGACCTTGACCTTGTCGAGCTTGTATCTCTTGGGAAGTTGTCCTTGGCTTTTTGTCTACCATTGTTGCTGTCCTTCTGCACTTGCTGGGGTCAGTTTTACCCCATCCAGGGACATTTGCTACAGTCCCATGGACCTTAAACTTCTTGATATCATTTGCAACTGTTGTCGCAAGAACATCAAGCTACTTGGAGATGGTCTCATAGTCTTTGTCTTTAACATGCTTATCTATAATTTTCTTTCTGATCTTCTCAGACAACATTCTCCTTTGCTTTCTTCTGGTCCATGTTCAGTGTGCGACACATGATGATACCAAACAGCAGAGTGACTGCTTTTCTCCATTTAAATAGGATGAATGACTGAATGCACGGTTGGATACACATATGATACTAATTAAAGGAAATGGCTAAGTTTAAAAAATTGCTCAAATCTGATTATTTATGATCTTTTCTATGGATACCAACAAATGCATCCATGCCATTTTAGAATACCTTTATAGAATAAGCAATAGTTGATCTTTTTTCACACTTGCTTTGCTTTACTCAATGACATATCAAAGGAATGCAGGTATATGTGGGACAACTGGTTTTCATTTAATCACTTTTCAGAAGGCACACAGCATTTTTTCAAAGAGCTGTAAGAGGACTTACAAATGTGTCCCCATCCCTTGTCTTCAGACAGGTAATCTCCATTTAACTAATTGTTTGACTTCTAAAACCAACAGGCTCCACCAGTAAGTATTTAAGTGTGTCATATTAAAGTGGTGAATACTTATGTGATCAATTAGTTTTTGTTTTATATTTTTAATTAATTTGGAAGATTTTGGCATTTGTCTTTTTGTGTTGTTAAACAAGCCAAATAACATCTGCTGTGATTCAATGTTATAGAATATGTAGCATTGGCAGCAACTCAGGCTTTTCTTCAGAAGTGTTGCACATCTGTATTTACAGATGTTAAGGCATTCAGTTTAATAAAATGCATTTTTGAGTAATATGCTTTACTGAATACAAGCTATCCTTTCATATTGCTCAATCTCTGTCATGTTGTGTAAAAATTATTGAAGCTAATTCCTCATGATTTCCATGTGCTACACAAAACAACTCCCCTATATCCTTGAGGTTAGAACCATGTTACTTTGACTATATTATTAAGACATTCATGTTGCAGGAATTAGAATTTTCTTTTCAGCCTATGTTCTTTTATGGCCCAAAACATAGGTAGTATAGGTATTTACTTATATTTGTATTCTTCCCTCTTTTCTGACAAGGTGCTGAAATAATGAAGACCACCCCAACATATGAAGCTTCCATCCTGCTCCTGAATCTGCTTTAACTAATCACAAAGTCCCTTTTGAGCCAAAGCCTGTGCCTGTATTAGACTTCGGCTAGAACTCTGGATGGTCATTTCATTGCAAGGCATACTTAGGCATACAGCCACACTCATTCATATATATTTAGTGTTTGGAAAATTAATGTGCAGATATGGGGTAGATGTGTAATCTTCAGTTCTATAGTAACCATCCCAATAATGACACCTGTGTTCCTGAAACTGTGAGGTAGCATTTGTGTTGAACCACTAGAGTATACTTTGTTTAACACTTCAGTGATTTTTTTTGGTCTAGGTTTCTATCAGTTCTTATGTGAAATTGTGCCAGCGGAAGGTGTAAATGCAGTATCTGAGGCAAATTTTAACTTCCAGTTATATTTTTGTCATTAGGTATCACAGTCTAAAGCCACATTAATTGCAGACATAGTCTGTTGTAGAGAAAATGCAAACTTCACAAAGACAGTACTATACTGATATTGGAAATGAGTAAACAGGAGCTGTAAGGAAGCAGCTGTAACCAGTGTGCCACTATGCTGCTCTCTTTATGTAATCTATATGTACATATATTAAAGTACATGTTCAGTTATGGTTTGTGTTTTAACTACATTTAATGCATGTTGGTGGAAGACCATCTCACAGAAACGTTTCAGTGTGGACTTGCTGAAGAACAGTGAAGCCAAGAAAGCTTTTGTTATTCAAATCAAAAACAAATGCCAGGCATTACAGATATGGAGAGTGAGAATAATGAAGAAAGCATTAATCAGAAGTGGAAGTGTGTGGCAAAAAGACAGAAAGGGAGAAGAAATGAATGGACACCAGAAGGGACATGGTCAGCCATTGATGAACGATGTAGACGTAAAAAGAAGCTGAATGACACCAAATTAGTTAGACTCCAGGAAAGGCTAGTACAGCAATATAGAGAAGCCAATAGAGCTGTGAAGAGAATGGTGAGGGCAGACAAACGAGGCTTCTTGGATGGTCTTGCAGTGCAAGCTGAAGAGGCTTCTCGTAAGAGTGAGCAGGAAAAGGTCTAGAACAGGGATCCTCAATCACAGCCCTGGAGGGCCGCAGTGGCTGTATGTTTTTGTTCTAACCCAGTTGCTTAATTAGAAAGCAATTCTTGCCAATAATTTCATTTCATGGCTTAGCCGAAAAAAGAAGATTAGTGCTTTAACTCTGCTATGTCAGGTAATTCTTATATCCTAGATTTTCTTCCCCTTTCTAAGGATATCACCCAAGTGATTTGAAGGCTAAAATGGATGAGTAATTCTCAGTCCTTCACGTATTTAATTAAACCAAGTAGAGCATGAGAAATACACACAGGTCTAAATGGTAACAAGCTAAATGGAGAAATGCTGGTCTCTTTTGTCATTTGCATGTTATTGTTAATTAGGAGCAATTAAAAACTAAGAATACAGCTGTTTAAGACTAAAATAAGCAATAAGGTTCAAAATCTTAATGAGCGAGACAATAAAGTGAAGCAGAAGTGTTACTTGAGCAATAAGTGCTTCTTATTAAGCAATTGGGTTGGAGCAAAAACCTGCAGCCACTACGGCCCTCCAGGACTGTGATTGAGGAATCCTGGTCTAAAAGTTCACAAAAGATATATGCAGCAAGGGTAGAACAAAAACAGTAGTACCTGTTAAAGACAAACAAGGAAGCCTTCTAACAACAGAAGAGGAACAGGAAGCCTGATGGATGAAACATTTTAAAGAAGTATTAAACAAACCTGCACCAGAAGAAGATATGGAAATCCTAGAAGCAGAAGAAGACCTTGATATTAATGTGAAACCACCAGGAAAAGAAAAAAAAATAAAAGCAGCAGTGAAATCAGTAAAAAATGGAAAATCTCCAGGATATGACAATGTAAGCTCAGAACTTTTCAAGACACACCCTGAACACACAACCATGATCCTCCATTTTCTATTTAGAACTACCTGGGAGGGAACTCAGGTCTCAATGGAATAAGGGAATTATAACAATAAGGGAATCATTATAATAATTCCAAAAAAAGGATTACTCAGTGATTGTAATAACTGGCTCAGAATTTCACTCCTTTCCATCCTCAGTAAAATTGTAGCTGAGATTATCATCAAATGAATATCAGAAGCAGTAGATAAGTAACTGAGGAAAGAGCAAGCAGGCTTTCAGAAAGGGAGAAGCTATACTGACCAGGGGCCTCATGCATAACGCCGTGCGTAGAATTCGCACTATAACATGACGTAAGCACAAAAGCGGAAATGTGCTTGCGCACAAAAAAAACCAGATGCATAAATCTGTGTGAAAGCCAACTTCCACGTTCTTCCGCTCCATAAATCCCAGTCAGCATAAAAAGTAACGCACGTGCATGCGCCTGCTGTCCTGCCCCAACTCCTCCCAGAATTATGCCTCTTTGAATATGCAAATCAATATAAATAGCCCTTAAGATCAGCCTTCTGTGAAAAGACAATGGCAAAAGCATGAGGGAAAATAGAAGGATTTCAGCGAATTCCAAGTGGAGGCAAGGAAAAACGTACTATTTGTTGGTTTACACAGTGGTATAAACAACAAAAGGAAGTTGATCGAGTGACATAGCGTGTTGGAGAAACTCGAAAGCTCAAGTTCACAAAGTCGCATAGTGCCCGAAATAAAAAAGAAGTTGTCACGTATTAAAGTCGCTGTGAAAAGGCGATTTGTAGCCCACTGTCTGAGTGTCATATGAAAGCTTATTAGGGTACAGATTATACAGATTGGAAGAGACAACTGTGCATCCCTTTTGCTGATTTTGAAAAAGCCTTTGACATGTTCACAGCAAGAGTCTTTGGAATTCTACAACAATTGGTGAAGCTTATTAAGAGTTTACATGTCAACTTCTATTGCAGTATGGGCTGCAATGACTTGCATTTTGAAGTGAAAACTGGTGTGAGGATGCATAATGTCTGCTATACTGTTTGCCATTGACTAGATTATGTGGCAGTCTGAGACAGAAACACCAAAAGGCATTAGATGGACACCCTTGACGACACTTGAAGATCTAGCCTTTGTAGGTGATATTGCAATGCTGTCACACACACCACCACAATATACAGGAGAAAACAGACCACCTCAACACCTTTGCTAATGTATTAGGGCTGAAGGTAAGCTGGAAAAAGACAGTGACAATGTTGCTAAGCACAGAGAATCCATTGTCTGTGAAGATTAATGGTCAGGATTTACCAATCACAGACACGTTCACCTATCTCAGCAGTGTAGTCAGAATAGATGGAGGCAACGGAAGCGATATTCAGAGCAGGCTCAGTAAGGTAAGAAAAGCCTTCAGAACTATGAACTGTGTATAGAGATTAGCTCAGAATAGCATTCACTGCAAATTGTGCATCTACCAGAGTTGTGTTTTGTCAGTACTACTGTATGGATCCGAATGTTGGAGAATAGTGAGAAGCAACATTGCCAAACTGTCATCCTTTCACACAACATGCCTCATAAGGATATGCTGTATCGTTTGGCCACAGAAAATTTTCAACCAAGACCTCCTTGTGCCACCAACTTGACATGAATGCCATTCTGATGATAAGGTGATGGAGGTGGAAAGGCCACATGTTGAGGCGGGACACAGATTCCATCACCAGAACTGCTCTACACTGGACTCCCAAAGACAGAAGAAAAAGAGGGTTCCCAAAAACAATATGGAAGTGTACAGTTGAAGAAGAGCTGCAGAGAATGAACATGGGGAACTGTGTAGAAATTGGCCAATGATACACAAGGGTGGATGAACTTTGTTGCTGCCTATGTGCCCGGGGGCATGATGGGCAAACCTGAATGCATGTATAAATATTGTTTATAGTTCACAATATTCTCAAAGCTGCTTTAGTCCACTTTATTATCATGAGGGGGGTGGCAGAGCCTTATTTAGCAACACTGGTTATAAAGCAGGAAACATTCTTGGAAAGGAGCTTTTCACAGGGCACACACCTGCTTTCACATGGGGCCAGTTTAGAATTAACTTTTAATCTTATCTGTGGAAGGGAAAACACAAGCACCTGCAGGAAAGCTCTGAGAATAAACACAGGGAGAATGTGATGATTCAAATCCACATGGACAATATCAGGGAATATATTTCAAACCAAGAACACTGAATCCATGAAGGAGTTTGATATATAAAACAAATTACAAGAGCTTTTCTCAATCTGTTATCATAGACAGCACTGAGGCCAATGTTATGCTGTTATAATATAAATCTTTCGAGACTTCACCATTAAACATTTAATTAAATAAATAAAGCTGAACCAAAAAAGCTGTTCTAACATGTGACTTTTGAAATGAGTAGATAGCAAGGGTGTAGAGTAAATGCAAAAAAAATTCTATAGTAAAGATAAAGGTGCTAATCAACATAATTGTGTTTTATCACATTATTAGCAATACAGTCTGAGCCAAATTTGACTGTGCTTGTGAAACAGTGTTTAACTTTACACATGTAATTTCATTCCTACAAATGATCACAAAATTTTGAGACTGACCATTATGCTTGCCTCTATGGTTGATAGAGCAATGGTGCCATCTTATGTCATTTTAGAACATTAACCTACAATAAATCCATGCACTTTCCAAAAGGAGTTATTGTGTGTAAATCCCATTACCCTTATTGTGATCTGGGCCCATGTTTATCAAGTGTCTCAGAATTATTCCTAGGAATTGCACCAAACATCAGACTATGATAAGAATTTGCCTTACCTCAGAGTAAGAAATAAGAAGCATTTATGAAGCATCCTACCTTTACTTCCACATAGGAGAAAAAGTTTTTGTTTGAGAATGAATGTCACAGGTACTGTATATGGCAGCCCAAGGTGCAAAATTGTACTAATAATTAAGTTTTGTAGTCCTTGGAAATCATGATAACTCTTTGTAGTTTCCTGATACTAATTGCTAAGGCTTCACCACAAAGATTATGATAAGATTATTTAAAGATGAAAAAGAAGGAAAACATAATAGGGTAGGAAATATGTGCTAATTTTTCCCCTTTGCAATAATATCATAAATAATACTGTAACGAGCACCAAGATGGAATGACCAAGACACACACACACACTAAATGATAGTAAAGCCCAACAATGTGCATGTTTTTTTAACAATGAGCAATCCACAGCTGTATTTGAGAAGAATTGCCATCCTGCTGCTATGGCCGGGAAAAGTGCCTCATGAGCTAACAGTTCTGCTAAAACTAGCCACAGTTATAAGTCGTGTTTATTCTACAGGATACTGTGGTGTGCCATGACTCCTTCTGTGATGTCATCCATATCTTCTGTGAGATTCTATTTATGCAATGCCCTGCTGTCCTCAGTCTTTCCAGGCATGTAAACCGTAACATGACTATTCCAGGGGTTAGTGGAAGGCAAAGCTCAGCACACCTGTGTGTCATTTTGCTGTCAATCACCCATCCAGCCCCACCTGTCTCCAAGCGTAATATGCTAGCTATATAATACAGTTTGCATCTATGACCATCTGTGTATTGATACTGTGATGCTGCTTGCAATTCACATATGTATCCACACTTAGAGCACTGATGTTTATTTGTGTGATGATTGCAATGAATTCAGCGTGCTTTAACATTAAAATATATAAATCTGCGTTTTACCTTATGTGTAATGGCATTAAAATTTGGTGCAAAATTCAAGACATGGTTGTGACAAACCCAAATCATCTCTATTGCAAAGCTGCAAACTGTTCATGACTTCCCTGCGTAAATGGTGTGATCATGTAACAAGATTTGTTACTCACATTATTCCGTTTCTGTTAAAAAGATATCTTTTTATAAATTCATTGTTGTCCAGCATTTTTAAAAAATTCAGCCTTTCCCAGAACATGTTTGCCGAATGCCTTCTTTTGGCAGCTGCTAGTGTGTTAGGACAGCTTTTGAGCTCTTGTAATTCCAGGTGAAGTTAGGAGTACTTTCCTAAATTAGGAAAATTGATAAAATGCTTTTAGTCATACCCTGTAGGACCAAATTTGGATCACTGTGAGAATTTTGAGCCAGTTAGGACCATTTTTCCCACTCTGAGATACTTGATAAATATTCATACTGAACTTGAAATTTGAGAATAAATTCTTACTTATGTTAATATGCACATAGAGTTTTCATAAAAACATGGTGTATTTTTGAATTGTATAGCATTCAAAATTAATTGAAATTTAATTGCCATGTGTACATAATACAAAGAAAGTTTTACTTGCATCATCTTACCCACTTAATCCATCTCAAGGGTGGTGAGGCTCCACCCTGTACTTGTACCATCACAGGGCCTACTCATAAATGTACCCATGAGACCAATTTAGAATCAGCAATTTATCTAATAAACACATCTTAGAGGATATAGGAAGAGAACTAGATTACCTGCAGAAAAATTCAGGTAAATACAGGAGAGAAGATGTTAGCTTCAAACACACAAAGAATGGGAAATGAATTTCGAACCCAGGATACTTTTTCATTGAGTCAATATTTGTACAGTAGCCAGTGCAAATTGGCATTATTTCATATTTATTTTAAACTACTTATTTAAACAGTGGATAGTGTAATGGTTAAGTGGTAGCACATCTGCTTCAGCACTATAGTAACCCAGGTTCATTTCCTTTCATTTCCTGTTGTTGTTTATGCAAAGTTTATGATTTGTTCTTGTATCTGTGTGGGTGTTCTCTCTAGATACCCCAGTTTTCTTCTGCTTCTTAAATACACATTAGATTTGATGACAATCAAAATTGGCCCAGTGTAAGAATGTGTTATCTGTGGTGGACTGGTGTCTGGAATATGCTCAAGCCTCTCTGAACCTGTAATGGAAGAACATGAGTCTTGAAGGTGGATGAACAGAATACAAGGAAAATATTTACAGTAATTAATTTGTTTAGGTTATATATTGATTGAAATGTAACAAACGTGAAGGGGAAGGAAGGACTTGTTGAATATTTTCTGATTGTGCATTCACTCCAGACTGCTGCTACCCCACAGATCCAGCATCCTTTTCTCAATTTCTAAGCTGATCATGGTGTATAATTTGTATGTTTTCCCTGTGACTTTTCTTTTAGAACTGAAATTCCTTCCCTCATTGCAGCGATACACAAACAAATTAACTGCTGACTCTGAATTATAAGTGTTTGTGTGTGTGCGTTTGTGTATATGTGTGCCCTGCAGAGGACTGACAATAGGCCCATGGTTAGTTCCTGCCTTTCTCCATTACTATTTGTAATGCTCTGGGTGTCCACTACCTCAGATTAGACAAAGTGGATTAAGAAAATGAAATAGTGGTCACTGGGAAAACAGCCAGGAAAACATGGCACAGCTTTATTTCACTGTAGTTTTGTTCTACTTGCTTTAGTGTTGGCCTCATCTAATGTGTTTTTATACTGGATAGTCACACATTTATTGATTGTATAATTTTAACACATTATGTGTAGTTTAGTGCATATGTATTTTGACCACAAGGGGTGCTTGATGGATTAAGCTTTTACTTTGGCATCCAAATTTTTAAACAATAATTCAGAATTTGCAAACCTGATTTTCTGTCTGGGGCGGCACGGTGGCACAGTGGGTTCGCTTCCCAGGTCCTCCCTACGTGGAGTTTGCATGTTCTTCCCATGTCTGTGTGGGTTTCCTCTGGGTGCTCCGGTTTCCTCCCACAGTCCAAAGACATGCAGGTTAGGTGCATTGGCGATCCGAAATTGTCCCTAGTGTGTGCTTGGTGTGTGAGTGTGTGTGCCCTGCTGTATGCTGGCGCCCTGCACGGGGTTTGTTTCCTGCCTCGCGCCCTGTTTTGGCTGGGATTGGCTCCAGCAGACCCCCATGACCCTGTAGTTAGGACCCAAGGTGGGTTGGATGGATGGATGGATGGATGGATGGATGGATGGATGGATGGATGGATGGATGGATGGATTTTCTGTCTGTGTGTCTGGACTGTTTTTTTTTTTTTCTTGGGGTCATTTTCCACCTCATAGCGGTTAGTCCTTGTACTTAAATTTGAAATTGTCCTTTTCATCTATTCTTCCCCATTTGTACATCCTGGATGGAGTGTAACCAGAGGAGAGAGGTGTTAAATTCCCGCTGCTTCCATTTTCTGTTAATGAGTGTATTTCAGCATCGGCACTTTTAGTACGGAAAAAATAAAAGTCATTAGGGATCAGGAGTTCTCAGCTCCCCTTTTAATTGGTCTTCCCTATGCCCCTGTAATATTTGGTATGAGAAGATAAAATAAACAGTATTTACACACAAAAAATGCTATTTTGAGCAAATTTATCAATCCTGTTCATGTATTTGTGAAAAATCAATGACATTTTCTTTTAGTTAATTAAAGTTGAAGATGGACTAAGTTAATTTAATTTGTTTTTAAATTTCATTTTTAAAGCTTATGATTTCTTGTTTTTCTTTTTTAGATGACAGTTTATCAGTCAGTAGCTCCATGGAAGTTGATGACCGCCTCTCATACCTGGAGCAGCGTGTCCAGCTTCAGGAAGATGAGATTCAGCTTCTAAAAGCAGCTTTGGCAGATGTGCTTCGGCGACTCAGCAGTTATGAAGAGCAAAGTCAGATTTTTGGAAAAAGAATTGGACCCACAAAAAGTAAGTGAGAGCTTAGCATATGGTAAGCAAGCGGAAATGGTTAGTAATTTTCAGCTAAAACATCCAGTTTTTTGTGCATTAGAGTAGACTACATGATCCTCGTCTCTCATCTGATACATTGATGCCCTTGTGTAAACCCCCCAGCACTGTCATCTAACCTATTTGTTGTTTGCTCTTCAGTATTAAACTCAATAATATCCTGTCAAAGAAATCAGATGTGACAACTGTTTTTTATTTGATGCTACTTCTACTTTCCTTGGCCTGCAGAAAAAGCTGGAAATGTGTTGCATGTTGATATTTCTATGTCTAGGTTAATTCTTTAATTTTCCAGACTCATTTGTTTCAACTCAGTCTCGAGTTGTAGAAGTAGATTTATTTAATCTGAAAATACTACTGGCATGAAATGATTCATATAGTATGTTTACACTTTAAGTGGTAGATGGCAAGAATTATGGTCACAGCAGAAAGTGAGTGAGCACCAGCCACCACATCTAATTTATAAGCCCTACTATGGAAACCTTACTGAGCTCGGTTCTTACTTATCTTTCAGTGAGACAGATCCTACAAGCTTTGCCCTCCAAGCCTAGCTTTGCTAATGGGTATATCCCACAGAGGAAGCTGGGTGGGTACCCCTCATCCCCATCTTCTCCAAAGAAGGAAATGGTAACACGTTATACTAGGTAAGTCAGTCTGGCACCTAAGCTAAGGCATGATGCAAGGATTTAACTACAGAGACATCTGTACTTGCATTTTTTAGCCAACTAAGCATTTCTTTGACTGTTTTGTGGGTATAGCTGACACTGTAGCTGCTATCATTTCTCTACACTGTAGGAACTCCGTGTCATTTATATTGACACCACCTCCTGGCAATGTCCGCTTTCCTGCCTTGCATGGTCACTTGCATAGATGCCGACATGTAAGAGTCTCTTTCTTCTTTATGGCCCTATCCTTGTCCTGTGCTGCCTTTCTCCTTTGTAGATTTGCACCCTCTACAGTATGTAATTCACTCCGTACGATTTTAATACTGTCCATCTTACATAGAATGTAATAGCAGTGTGTAAATTGAGTGGTGTACTCTGCACATTATAACAAACTTGTCTGTGATCCCAAATCTACTATGGTACATGTTAACACAATGGCACAATCACGACAACATTAAACTGTTTTATTCAGATGAAGTTTTTGCATATTTTGATAATGATATGGTAATAAAATATGAATAATCATGATCCCGTCAAACTAAATAATACTGCAGCCAACTCTTTTACCCTAATAATAATTCTTTACATTTACTGTATATAGTGCTTTTCTCACTACTCAAAGCGCTTTACATAGTAAGCTGGGACCCAATTCAACCACCACTAATGTGCAGCATCCACCTAGATAATGCAAAGGCAGCCATTTTGTGCCAGCACTCTTACCACACTTTAGCTGTTACGTGGTGAAGGGGTTAGAGAGAGTTAGCCAGTTAGAGACAGGGGATGATTAGGTGCCTGAATGACAAAGCTGTGATTGGCAATTTAGCCAGGACATCGAGATAAGCCCTGCTTTTTACAAACAATGCCCAGGGATCTTTTATGATCACAAAGAATCAGGGACTTGATTTTTTTGTGTCATCTGTAGGATGGTGCCATTTTTACATCACAGTGTCCTCGTCACTGCAATGGGGTATTGGGATCCACATTCAAATAACAGGGTAAACACCCCTGCTGGCCTTGCCAACACTTCATTTAGCAGCAACCTAAGCTTTTCCTGGTTGGTCTCCCGTCCAGGTATTGGCTGGACCCGAACAGGCTTAGCTTCAGGTGGACTACCTGTACTGAAGTGCATATGGTGTGGCTGCTCAGCAGGGAATTAAGATTCAACTTTTACACCTGGAATTACAAACGTCATCTAATTCTTTGGGCATCATGTCTTATTGTTAAGTTTCTTTCTGTACGTGATGAATAAATGCCTAACAGTGTCTCTGATGGCTGTGTCAGGTTTTGTAGTCAAAACAGTAGTATTATACGTTTATTTTGTTCCCTTATACTGTTTGCAGTTTGTTAATAGCTGAATACTCTGTAAAAAGTGACAGGTAAGTAAGTGTTGTGTCTCTGTTTATTTATTTTACAACTCACTATATCCAATTCCTTGTTGCAGAGAGTCAGAACCAATAGTAGATGTAATAAAAATAACACAACAAACTAACATGGACCTTTCCATTTGAGGCCATGGACCCTATTGTGAGATGCAACCTAAATGAAAGCAGAAAGTCTAATTACAACACAAAGGACAGCCTATTCCAGAATGACACCTGGATCCCATTATAATACTGTATATAATGTGTGTGAAGTGAAAGCATAGCATTTCAGCTAACTTCAAGCTCTGGGTACAACACAAGTCAAGAGCCATGGCATACATTGGTCAGTATAAATACTTGTGTGGATTAGTAAACTGGCTCCCCACAGACAGAATATAGACAAGGTGGATGTTGTACATAGTTCACTATATTATTTCTTTTCACCTGTTCTTTTCTGTACAATGCTTAAAACATTTAATTAATTTCATGGGCAACAAGTAAACATCAATGCTGTGTTATAAGGTAAAGTAAAACACAATTTACTGTATGTCACTTTTAATCTAAACCCTCCAAAGTGTTGTAATGATGCAAGATTACAGCATGTGCTACGGGATGAAATTGTATTTATACCCAAAATTCCCATTTCATTTCAAAAGTATACAGTTTCCTGTATAATTTTGTTTTCCAATGACCAAGGTCAGTCACTAATAAAAGCAGGAAGTGATCTACAGCAAAAATGTTTTACTAATAGCTAATTGTTCCTAGCACGTTCAAGAGTATGGAGATCCAGGAACTGATATTAGCCCCTGATTTAAATATGTTAGTTGGTAATTCTGATGCATCCGTTTAACCAATGGCATTATAACTGTGGCCAATTATCTTAGGTAACACAGCTACTCAATAATATATTTCTTATTTTTAAGGATGTTATTGAGTAAATTAGAGTTATTTGCATGGAAATTGTAAGGCATGACTTTTCTGTATAAGGGTGATGGTGCTTCTAAGACCAGAAGGCCAGCCAATTTATGAAAAGTCCTGTTTGACCATACTTTTATTGTGAGCTGACATGTTGTAAGTTATAGGCAAAAGGACATAAAAAGGGAACAAAGTTGGGTTACACAGACATAGCAGTGACCTCAAACATACAGGGAGTTTTCTTGGACTTTTTCACTTCTTCAGATGAGTGCAGGCTACCTTTGCTTCTCAGTTTAAGGGAAATATGTTATATGAAGTAGTGTTAGTGACACTGTTGCAGTAGAGACTGGCAAGAGGTTTAGCCAATTTAGATTACCTCCTTGTATTTGCCGAGAATACTGAGAGGAGAAATTTTTGAGCACTGCAGTATTAAGAAGGGTTTGAAGTAAGCTTGAAGTTCACAGAAATGTTGGGGTTCATTCAGATGAGTGGAATTCTCTGTTCTGCCTTCACATTTGTCATTAGCACCAATATCACAAAAGAATTATATCCAGAATGAACCTAATATGGTTTGAATCTGTCATTTTGAGCTGAGCACCCAGTATAGCCTGGGTCTCATTTGCTCGGTCTCTTCCTAATCATATAAGGCTTGCCTACTTTGTTCATACATTGCTAGCATTACTTTTTAGTAGACTTTTTTGTGCCTCCTTTGACCCTGAGGTTACTGAAGAGCTTCTTGGTCTCGCATTTTTGGTTAGTCTTTTGCAACACAGCAGTTGCCCACAATCTCTAGGTGTGGCTGCACTTAGTCTCACAAGGCCAGACAAGATTTTCAAACAAGAATGCACATCTGGGGACAACACATTAAAAAGTATGTAGTGAACAGTGGTGAAATCCTTCACTGCTAAGTCTGCAACTACAGGGCTTTTTCCTAAAACACCCATCGCTTCAGTTTCCTTGTTTTAAAGTACTGCCAGGGTTTCAGGGAAAGAGCAGAATATACTTATCAAAAGACCTGACATTGAGAGAAAATAAAAAGCTAAAATTGCTGCTATCCATTCTTGTGCTCAGTAGCACAAGAAAACTGAAGCTCAGTAGTTTAATTTGCACATTGTAATGAGCACTGCAACATGGGGGACAAAGAGAAAGACAGACAGACACACACACAGACCATTGCAGCTACTGGGCTACATATATTAAGAAGTGCCTCGGTCTGCTATGATATCATTTTAACTGCTGCATCACAATATAACATAACATCAGCAAATAGAACTTAGATAAGCATTGTGGTCTATGGATATAGAATGTGTTGAAACTCTACAGCTGTTTTATCATGGCATGCTTGCATTTCCAATTAGATAGTAATGTTAAATTTCTTTAGTTGTTTGTTTAGTTGTGCAATCAGAAGATGAATGCTGTACAGCCTCATCTGTGTATCTATTGGTGTTGTTAGGCAGATTTGTTGATTCTGGTGTTTTGAATGATGAAATCTGCATCTCCTATAGCTCTTCAATATTAGCTTTCTTAACAGTAATCTTTTAGGCGAAGTGTAACACACCATTGCTTCAAATGCATATTTTGCCGTTCATATTTTCATAAATATAGCTGTCAATTCCATCAAGCTAACATCAACTCTTTCACTATCACTGTATTGTTGAACAACAGAGCGCACTCACAGCACCTGCTGCAACATATTGTTCATGTATACCATTCATCCATTGATGCAGTTAAATGCTGATGTATAATCTGATGCTACAGAAAAATGTTTCCCTTGTATAAGGTTTTGTTTATTTTTAAAATGTGCAATGTGCACTCTGCACATGTGACAAACATTTATTTGTCTAATAGGGTTATTTAAGGGACATTTTGACTATAGACAGATCATCATAAACAGAAGCTTGTTCTCTGTTGTACTAGGTTAACAAGAGCATCTCTGATCTTTGCTTTTCAGAATCACTGCCCCTACTTTGAGTGCCACCTTCATGAGGTTTTGGATTGGTTTTGAAATGTGATACTCAGTGAGCCATCTAATTGTTCCCACCCAGTATTAGGCAACTCATGTTTATCTCCAAAAATATACATTATACTGTAAGACTACAACAATAACAACAACATTTATTTATATAGCACATTTTCATACAAATAATGTAGCTCAAAGTGCTTTACATGATGAAGAAAAGAAAAAAAAAAGACAAAGTAAGAATTAAAATAAGACAACACTAATTAACATAGAATAAGAGAAAGGTCCGATGGCCAGGGAGGACAGAAAAAACAAAAAAAACTCCAGACGGCTGGAGAAAAAAAATAAAATCTGCAGGGGTCCCAGGCCATGAGACCGCCCAGCCCCCTCTGGGCATTCTACCTAACATAAATGAACAGTCCTCTTTGTATTTAGGGTTCTCATGGAAGGACTTGATGATGATGGTCATATAGACTTCTGGCTTTTAATCCATCAATGTAGGAACATCATGGTGCTTTGATTAGGTGGTGGTGTCACCACCACAGAAAACCGGGGAAAAAAAAACAGAAGAGAGAGTAGTAGTTAGTACGGATTTTGGAGCCACCATTAATAGTTATGATAATTAATTGAATATACAGAGCATCAGGATTAAACTAAAATGAAGTTATGAGAAAGCCAAGACTAGCGTAATCTAGACTAGGCTATATGTGACCCTTTATTAAATATGTGATTTTCAGTTCTACAATAGAACCGGGCTCTGACAGGGCTTCCAATGCCCATCCCTAAATCGCATTCTAATTACTAGATAGACAGAACTGTATTTGTCCCTAGGGGTAAATTTGGCTTTTTACAGAAGCTCTTTAAATAAATAAATACAGTACATAGATAAATAAATATACATATACACACAATAACACAATCGTCTGAACACACACTATAATGACTAATAAAGAACAAAATTGAAAAGAAACAAAAACGTCTTACTTGGCAGTTACAGTCACAGTGAGGCATTATGCAGGTTTATGGCTGTTGCTACTGGGGCTCCTTTATACCATTTCTTGACACACTTTGGCTGAATAATTTGTAGTCTGAAAGTACTCACTGTTAATGTGCCAGAAAGAGGATGTGCAGCATTGTTCATAATAGCACATAATGGCACTAATGGTTTGTTTTAATTTTATCCTTTGCTGCTACTTTGAGGGGGTTGTGAGTGCATCCCATAACTGAGCCTGTCCTTTTAATTAGCTTGTTGATTTGGTGTGCCTCTCTTGAACTGTTACCAGCCCAGCACACCACAGCATAGAAAATAGCAGTGGCCATCAAATATTTGTAGCAGATGTGAAGGATGTCACTACTAATACTAAAGGAATATAGTGTCCAAGGAAAAAAGTGCCCATTCTGCCATTTTTTATATAGTTCCTCTATGTCATGAGGAGCCCAGTCCAACCTGTCATTGATATGGACTGCCAAGTAAGTGCTTGTAGGAGTGTGCTACTTCTACAGTATATCCACTCCCTGAATAGTGATAGGACATAGAAACTCTTTGGTGCAGTGAAAGTCAATAACTAGTTCCTTCTACCACTGCATTCTGTAGGCCGATTTAACTAATATCAAATTATACAAAAGCATTAGGTAAATTTCTCTACTTTTTTTTCTCAACAGTTTCTCAAGGAGTGTGTCTACAGAGCGACTCTCCAGTCTGAGAAGGGAAGGGTCTGCAGATTCCCGGAGCAGGACAACTTCTTCTAGCAGTTCCTCTAGTGGGAAAAAAGAGGGGTGAGAATGTGTTTTAACAGGGTACAAAATCTGAGATCAGAGCACAAACTATTTTATCCTCTGTTCAAATTACAATATTACCAGTACCATTACCACAGTCCTGCATGTCACCTTTATCACCTACGTAGGGAGCTAGATCAGTTCCTCGATTTTTTAGGTGCAGATAGTGAAAAAATAGTTTGGTATCCTGGTATGTGGTTAGGGTGTCTGGAGTGCAGCTATATGAACTCCTTAGCACTCTGTCTTCTGGGTATGTATTTGTAGGCAGTTTGTTATCATTACCATATCACCTATAATGCTTCTTAAGTGCCCTGAAAGTCTCATAAGTGCATGTTTTGAATCAATTACTGCTGAAAGAGCATGAGGCTAATTTTCAAATATGTTCAAATAAAAACACAGAACAATCAAGATTATTATCAGCTACAATCAGTGGAATCACCAGAGATCACTTCATCTCTGTAAGCCACTGATAGGGATCTCTTATTGAGACCTTAAATCTGCATGTATTTAGTGATACCAATTATTTTAGACAGACATGTATTTAGAACAATGAATTTCTTGTTCAATTATATGCTACTCATTTCCATATTTCTCAGTTCTCCTTCTTTCACACTAATCTAGTGCCCCACATAATGTCCTGTCGTAAAAGCAAAACAGTATATTGTAAAGGGTTGCTGTTTGAGGTTTCCTGAGTCTTAATAATCTTTGCATCTCATGAATTAAACTGCCTATCCTGGTAAGAGGGCACTAACTTGGTATAGGAATCCCATCTCCAGAAAAATTGAGAATTAGTGTAGACCTGACATTTTCTATATGTTTTACAGCCAAATTAAAGAGAATTGTCTGCAGTTTGGAATTGTATTGCTTTTAATAGCAATGCCTTTGATCACAAAAGCATACTGTGCAAACTCTTGCAGAACCACAAGCAAACATTTATGCAACTGTTTAAAATTCTGTCATGTAGTTTATTATGGAGAGCACATGAAAGAAAAGCTAGCAGCACCAAGTTCTAGTAACATTAGGTTGCTGACACAGATAACCATTAATTACTCAGTAACAATTAATTAACTATTAATTATCTGCTTACGCTATAATGCAGGTCTGTATCCAGCAGGTTATCGAGAGCAAATTCAGATAAAAGAAGCCATCACATTTTATTTATCAAAAGACAAGCCTCCAATTAAAACTGTTGTAAAACAATGAAGGTTTTAAAAATGATCAACATCCAGGGCAACAGATATGTCATTCCCTCCCACAATTATTTTTCCAAAGTTGCATTACTCTTACTTTATTCCGAATTGAAATTAAGCTGAAACAAGTGTCGCTTTATGTAACACAATGGACTTCTGATTAAGTAGAACTATGGAAGTGTCCATGAACTTAACGCTTCATTATACTGATGAGGAATTTATACTGAAAAGCAGATGCTTACAATACTATCCTCAGAAACAGTGGCGCAGCTGCTCAAGGACTGAGTCTGGAGTAGACACCAGAGCTTTGGCCTCAGCATGTAACAGCGTGTTGCAATCTATATACCTTCTTGAGCTTGCTATATATTAATGCTGTATATTAATACATTTAACACTAGAATTTCCAGAGCCAACGAAAAAACTTGTAATTCTGGCCCACCTTAAATCCCTTTGCACCTCTCTGTCAGCATGTTTTGTCTTCTAAATCTGTCGATAAGCCCAAACAGCAAGCAGCCTACTATACCATCCCCCCACCGCCTCAGAACGGGCAAGAAGTTCTCCCAGTTCCTGCCTTGATTGATTATCTGGGAGTGAGCTACCCAGAATTGTAAGGGGAAATAATTTGATGTGTGTTTTGTGTCTACAACAATCTATGTAAACACATTGTTAAAACAGAAACGTTTTTCATGTTTTAGTAATAAATGACAAAATGTGGACATGAACTATATAATGTGTGAAGACTGATGGCCAAATATCAAATAAACACTTTCACAAAAGGTGCCAGTACAATACGCCAGCTTCCATGGTGTAGCGGTAAGATCCGCTGACTTACAATCCTGAGGTTGTTGAGTTTGAAACCGGCTCCCCCGCAAATTTACCGTTTTGAGTAGTGAGCTGCTCTTATTGTTAACCCTTTAACCGCCAACTCCCTAAATATTCCCCACGCCAGGCGAAATCTGAACAATTTTTGTTTTTTTACTTTTTTACATTTTTTTTACATTTTTTACATTTATTCAAGCAGTATTGACCACTAAATGTTGTGCAAGTTGCCAGTGTATACACGAAATCTATAAATGTAACCTGAATTCTCAGCTAAGCAAAACATCTTAATACCAAACCGTGCCCTTTTCAATGGTAGATACTGTCGAAACTGTAAGCGGCCCTTCCACGACAATAAACTTTCATCAACTGCAACTGACGGTCCTGGCATGTAGGGCAACTGAAATGCTTCAAATAAATGATCAATCAAAGGACGTAGCTTGAACAAGTGGTCGCGGTTTGGATCTTTCTTATCTGGCTCGTTTCTGTTGTCATTCAAATGAAAGAATTTCAGCAGCAAAGAGAATCGGTTACGTGTCATGACAGCTGCAAAAATAGGTGTTGCATACATAGGATCTGTAGACCAGTACATCTCAATATCTGGTTTTCTGATTATTCCCATCAACATCAAAATCCCAATGAATTTTTTCATTTCGTTTTCATCAGTGTCAAACCAAGCACGAACACGGGAATGTGGAGGTAAATTGGGATTTTTCTCAATAAACTGTGCTGCATACAGATTTGTCTGATGAACAAAATGTCTGATCAAATCAGGTGACACAAACAGCTCATAAAACTGCTCAGCAGTGTAATTGTTTACATCAACAATAAAGCCACATGTTGCCTCAAACGAATGCAGAAAAGGTAGTTCACCACGGGCAGCAGCCCAGCTGAGATGCTGGGGATACACCCACTCAGCGCCGTCATCCGATGCGTCTTCATTCACAATATCATGCAGCGCACGTTGCTGCTCATCACTGTCACTAAAATCTTCTTCAGAACTGCTACAATCATGATCAGAACTGTCCAAAATCGCCTGCAAAGCCTCACTTGAAGTCAGTTTACGTTTCGCCATATTCACAGCTGTTACATGCGAATCACGTCACATGACCGGCCAAAACAACCACAGACTTGTCGAAATACAACGTAGTAATAATACCCACGCCAAACCGTCAGTTATACTACTTGCCAGGCATTCATATAACCACAGGCAAATGTGCCGGATAATTCCGGCAGTATGGCGTTAGCATTAAAACAACGGTGCCGGATATATCCGGCAGAGGGCGGTGAAGGGGTTAATATTATACAATAAAACATACTTTTGATTTATGTCTGTAACAGCCAATGTAAATTTATAGTACTTGTAATAGTTAGTGCTTTTTTTCACTTTTATTCTCTCAGTCACGATCATAATACAACTGCCCTGCGCCGCCCCGCCATACCCTGCCCCGCCCTGCCCTGCCACACCCTGCCCCGCCCTGGCCTGCCCCGCCCCGCCCTGCCCAGCCCCACCCCAGATTTGACGCTGTTAGTTTTTATTTGAAACTGGGAATAACTAGATGTGAGTGGTGTTTTGAGACAATGGAACTGGAAATTCTCTGATCTGGATGGTTAAAAGCTGACACACAAACGCTGGTGAATCTGCCTGCTTCGTATCTCACCGTCACTTGAATTTTATTTTTTATTCAGTTTTATTGAGTGTTCCTGCTCATGCTGAATTAGTATGCACCTTATGGTCCATGATGTCAAAGCCGAACTGACAAAAAACAGAGACATAGGTATACATGATATTTGGAATAACTCATTTTATGACCTGTATAGTACATTTCTGAAAACATTGTGGCACTGATGCAACATTATTCATATTATTCATATTCATTCGCACATCTTCTTGCACTTGTAATCAGTGGCCGTGTTTTTTTTTTTCGATCTTGCCAGTGTCCACTTTTGGGTGCATGGGGGTGTTTCTTTTGTACTCCTGGACATATAGAGGAAAGAATAGTACAGAGAGGTCAGTTCCGCACTATATTCAATCATCAGATTCAAATGTTAACAGTTCCCATGCACCCAAGGACCCTTTCTACATTTACGACATGTGTACCCGTTGCAATGTACACACTTCTCTCTGTGCTGTGGTTTCTATTACACTGAAGGGTCTGGGGAAGCGGCAGTCTTGGAACAGAAGCTTGTCAATGTTGCTTTCTCTTTTGCTTTATCCATCGCCTTTTCTTGTAAGAAGTGACAACGAACTTCCTCTGCAAGGTGAGCCATGGACACTCTTCTTTTCTCAGTGGCCCCGTGCATGCCTTGTACAGTACATGTGCGTTGAACGTCACATGTGAACTTGCATATAGCGTGGGACTGACCTCTCTGTACTATTCTTTCCTCTGCATGTCCTGTGTACAAAAGAAACAACACCATGCACCCAAAAATGGACAATGGCAAGATCGAAAAAAAAAACGTGGTCACTGATTACAAGCGCAAGGAGGCGTGCGAATGAATATGAATAATATGAATAATGTTGCATCAGTGCCACAATGTTTTCCGAAATGTACTATACAGATCATAAAATGAGTTATTCCAAATATCATATATACATATGTCTCTGTTTTTTGTCAGTGCGGCTTTGACATCATGGACCATAAGGTGCATACTAATTCAGCGTGAGCAGGAACACTCAATAAAATTGAATTAAAAAAAATTCAAGTGACGGTGAGATACGAAGCAGGCAGATTCACCAGTGTTTGTGTGTCAGCTTTTATCCATTCAGATCAGAGAATTTCCAGTTCCATTGTCTCAAAACACCACTCACATCTACAGTTATTCCTAGTTTCAGATAAAAAGTAACTGCGTCAGATCTGGGGCGGGGGGTGGGTGTTGTATCATGATTGTGAGTGAGAGAATAAAAGTGAAAAAAAGTGCTAACTTTTACAAGTACTATAAATTTACACCAGCTGTTACAGACACAAAACAAATGTATGTTTTTATTGTATAATATTAACAATAACAGCAGCTCACTACTCAAAGCGGTAAATTTGCTGGGGAGCCATGTTCAAACTCATGACCTCCGGATTATAAGTCAGTGGATTTTACCACTATACCACGGAAGCTGGCGTATTGTACTGGCACCTTTTGTGAAAGTGTTTATTTGATATTTGGCCATCAGCCTTCATACATTATACAGTTCATGTCTACATTTTGTTATTTATTACTAAAACATGAAAAACGTTTCTGTTTTAATGATGTGTTTACACAGATTGTTGTAGACACAAAACACATATCAAATTATCTCCCCTTACAATTCTGGGTAGCTCACTCCCAGATAATCAATCAAGGCAGGAACTGTGAGAACTTCTTGCCCGTTCCTGAGGCGGTGGGGGTATGGTATAGCAGGCTGCTTGCTGCTTGGGCTTATCGACACATTTAGAAGACAAAAGATGCGAAGGGATTTAAGGTGGGCTGGATTTACAAGTTTTTTCATAGGCTCTTGTAATTATAGTGTTAATGTGTTATACAGGTATGTAAAATGAACTACAGGTTGTGATTTTATTAAGATTTTATTATGTACTTAAAAGTTAGATTAGGTTAATTAAACTTTATTAATCCCATCGATAAATTTAGCTGCAGAAACACAAAAAAAACAAGGATACATACTCATAGGACAAATAATACAGCCAATCAATCACTCACTCAATCAATAAATAAATACATAAATGTGTATTGTACAGATATTTCAAAATGAACCTAATGAGTACATCAGAAGGAAGCATTCAAGTCCCTGATAGCAATGAGTAGAAAAGACCCCTAAGAGGCACTTTATAGCATACCGCAGTGGAATGAACCTGTGTCTAAAAGTACTCCAAGAGAGAGTCTTTTGGTGGGGATGGACCAGATTGTTCATAATAGCATCCAGTTGCCACCTTCCTCTTTTTCTAAAATAGCTTCCAGTGTGCCCAGGGTTCACCCAGTGATGGAGTAGGATTTTCTCATAAGTTTGTTCAGGAAAGCCTGCTTTTGAGCTCAGTTTGCTTCCCCAGGAGACTTCAGCATAGAACAACACATTGGCTGCTATGAACTGGTAGAACATTTTCAGCAGCTTGCTGCATTCATCAAAAAACCAGAATCTCCTTAGTAAGTATAGTCTACTCTGGCCCTTCTTCTCCAGCACTACTGTGTTGTCAGATCATTCCAGTTTGTTGTTTATGTGAAACCCCAGGAACTTGTCACTCTGCACCAATTCCACAACCTCCCCCAGAATGGTGACCATTCTCTTTTGTTTTGCTAATAAAGTATCTATCTATCTATCTATCTATCTATCTATCTATCTATCTATCTATCTATCTATCTATCTATCTATCTATCTATCTATCTATCTATCTATCTATCTATCTATCTATCTATCTAATACTGAGTTGCAAGTTGTTGTCCCGGCATTACAAGACAAAGTCCTCTACAGCCTTCTTGTATTCTGACTCCTCTCCATTATTAATGCAGCCTATGATAGAGGAGTCATTTGAAAATTTCTGTAGATGCAAGCGCTGGTATTGTGCTGGAAGTCCGTTGTGCTTAGGGTAAACAGTAAGGGAGACAGGACAGTTACCTGAGGTTTCATTTAAGAATTACTTTGTCACAGATGTTTCTTCTAAACTTCACTTGGAGAAATAGCTTTAGACACAACTATACAACTGTGTTAAAAGGAAATCAAAACTGAGAATTTGGTTTGAAAAGTATGTTATATTTTTCAGATCTCTTTCTAGACTTTCTACTCTTTTAAGACTTACATTTGAGATGCAACTGTTTGCATTTCTTTTGATTTTTAATTTGGAGCACAGGTAGACAAAGTGACTTTTTCATAGTCACACATTGTCAGTAGTACTGGAAGTCTGTCATATAGAGCAGTGCTCCGCAACCGGTGTGCCGCGGCACACTGGTGTGCCTTGAGCCGATACAGGTGTGACGCGGTCAAATAAGACAATTTTCTAACTAAATAATATTTCAACGGTCCTCCTTAGAAACACAATAACGAGAATACGTGCAATGAAATATTCGCGTAAATAGCCTTTTAAAGGTTTCATAATTTTATGTGTCATTTCTCTGAAATAATAAATCCCATCGCCTGTCGCCTACGACGTAGGCCCTACGTAGTCGCCAGACAACTCCGTAGTATGCTTTGATAGGCAGATCGCTCCGTGCCCTCACCTAGATTCAATTCAAGCTGACGTATTAGTCGTGCTACGTCGCATTCACTCGTCTTGCGACAGTAGTTATCATTCATTACTATTAGTTGTGTTGCTGAATTGTGTATGGTTAACGTTCTTCGTGTGATTCATATTTAGTTTTATACCCCTTTAAATATGGATAAATTTTTACGTGGAAAAGATTCGTCTTCACGTACAGATGATGAAGAACCCAGCACAAGTGTTGCAAAAAAAAACCAAAGAAGATTGTGAAAAGGAAGTACAACGAAGACTACATTCGATACGGATTCTCGTGGTGTGGTGACGAAACGGCTCCAAAGCCACAATGCATCATTTGCGGCGATCAGCTATCAAACGAGGCAATGGCACCCAGTAAACTAAATCGCCATCTAAATTCAAACCATCCCAGTTACGCCAAAAAAGACAAACAACTCTTGTGTTAATTAAAAATGATAAGCGGTCATGCTTAAAAGATCTTGACCAAGAACTTCGGGTTGCGCTGTCAAATATTGAGCCGAATATAAAACTTTTGTGTTCATTGAAACAAGCGCAGGTATCACATTAATCAGTCATTATGTTATAATAATTATTAAGATTGCATAAAAGTTAATATAGTATAGTTTTTATGTATGTATACTTATAATAAATGTATACTTATAATAAATGTATACTTATAATAAAAAATGAAAATTTATTGTAATATTTGTGTATTAAATTCATATCTATATATCAGTGGCGTAGCTGGAGATCATGTTGCCCGGGGCGGTGAAAAATTTGACGCCCCAAAGCTGAAAGAAATTTTTTTTTTTGCGCCTCCTCAAGGAACCGCTCGGAGCGGAATTCCCCAAACCCCACCCCCGCTATAGCGAGGCCACTACTATATATTTTAGCTTTTGATGTGCCGCGGAATTCTAGGAAGAACTTTGGTGTGTCGTAGGTGAGAAAAGGTTGCGGAGCACTGATATAGAGGGTAATTCAGAAGGGAGACAGGACAGTTGCATGTGTATGTAAAAATTTGTTTTCTTAATATACCATAATCCCAATTTAACATTCCTGTGTGTAGCATTTTTCCATATTTTACATTTGTGAGTGGTGGTGATGCCTGCTTTTTTAGAAGTAACATTTGTTTTGGAGAAAAAAGAAGGAATGTTTGTATTACAGCATTTTTATTTCATAATTATATGTTTTACTGTGTTACAGAAATAGTGACGCATATATTTTAACAAGTGTGCTGTATGTTTATTGTAAAAAAAAAAATAAACACTAATTTTTTTACATTTTTCAAAAAATCCATCATTTAACAATTCCACATTAACAGAATTTTAAGTGGTTGTGCTATGCTATATGAATACAGAATTTGCAGTTGGTAAATTAATAATTGCATTTATAATTTCAAAGGCAATAATCAATCATTAATTTTGTCATAATTGTACACCTTCAGTCTATAGGAAATTGAACATCATAGGGATGAAAGAAGTGAACATGAGCACCTGGTGAAAAGCATGAATATGGGGAGAATGTGCAAACTCCACTTAGATAGTGGCTCAGATCCAAACCCTGATGCAAGTCCAAAATGTTTTTTTTTTAACATTGTGTAAATTTACTTCTACTTCGAATCATTCTTTAGTTAAATTAGCTGTCATGTCTCCTATGCTTTTTAGTTTAAATTACATATTAATTTGATTCAATTGATTTGTGTCACTAAGTAGATTGTGATGCTTTGATACAAAAAATATTCATTTATTCCTTTTCTAAACCCTTATTCCAATACATAATAAAGGGTGATGGAGCCTCACCAGGCTCTAGTCTAGAACTAACGGGACAAGATTCCTGTCCAGAAAGGTTGATGTTTACTCACACTAGGCCAGTTGTAGAGTCACCAATTGGATTATTTATTTGAGATGTGAGAGAAAACCCCACACATATAAAGGGAAAATGTGCAAACTCCACACAAGCTATGAGTAGGCAGAGAATTGAACCTAATGGTCTGGAGCTGGGAAACAGAAGTGCAATTCAGCTTCGCCATCATTTGTTATAAAAATACACATCAGAGTGACATTGGATGATACTTTGCAAATGGCATCTAATTAAAACCACACAGATAGGTTGATGACTGACTCCAAATCTGATGGAAGACTGAGTGAATGACTGGCACCTGAAATGTGATTGAGCAGAGTAGTGAATAATGAGGATTGGACACTGTACAAAATTAAGAGGTGTCCATGCTTCTTTTACTGTAACTGCCAGCAGTTGGTATCTAACAACAGGGTGTGTCTAGTGTCCATTGCTGCAGAAAGCTGCCTTGTAATTTGCTGACGAGCACTCATTAACAGCCCCTCCCCCAGTAGCCCATGCATGCTCTGTGTATGGTACTGCAGCTTGTTACAAGATTAAAAAAAGAGGGAGTGGTTTAGTTGGAAATGGGTAAGTACAACAAGGAAGTGTCCGGCCATTTCTCTAACATCTCTCAGAGTAAACAGCACCATGAAGAAGGCAGCCGGGTAAGTTCTAATGGCTTGTGTCTTTCCCTCCAACTGCTTAGGTGCTTTTGTAAATCTCTCTCAACTTTTGCTCCAGGCGTTTTTTAAGTTTGTGGTGGGTCAGGGCAGCTGTTTTTCTTTGTTTGTTTAGCTTTCTGCAGTAAACATACAATGAAGTTTGAGAATCTGGAGCAGTTTCATGTCCTTTAAACCTGAACATGTTGCTTCTTTGCTTTGCTAACTAAAAGTCAGTTTATAGCTTATATAATACAACAAAACCTACATAACTGAAAAAAATAGGGTGAATGCATTCTTTCATATAAATGAAAAGGGTATAATATGACCACTAGCCTCTCCCTCCAGACAAATGGTTATTTTTTCTGCCTTTTCCCACCATAGTATAGTATAAAAACTGACTTTAAAGCTAACTAAACAAGGTGTGTGCCTTGTATCTCCCAGTAAATAAACTCACTACCCTCCCATATTTGCATTGCAAACATTTAGCTTCTCAAATTGTTCTGTCTCTGTTTATAATCCCTTGTCTTGCATGTGTACCTCTAATGGATTACATCTCTGTGCATTACATGATTAGTTGTCTGTGTCTGGTTTGACAGGGGCCAACAATCTGCTAGCATCAAATCTGCTTTGGGTGTGTATTGTGACATGGTGAGGCCTGGAGATGCTGCAGTCTGTCTCTGTCTCTGCACATATCTGTCTTCACCCCTTTTGGACTGGCCTGCTGATATAACTTTTTTTTTTTTTTTTCTTCTTCTTCTTCTTCTTCACTGAAATACACATTTTTTTTTTATCCTTTATGTTTGCATCTTTTTTTTTCATAGCCTCAAGTCTGTTAAATCCTACAGTTCTGACTATTCTTATCTCTTTCTCTCAAATTCAGCTTTTTTGCCAAAACATTTTTAGCATATATAAAAATAAACAAATAAATACAAGCAATTAGGACTCTTGCTGAGTGTTACAGCCTAATGTCTGAGGACCCTCTTTTGGATGGCAGTGTGGTATAGTGGTAAAGGCCTTGGATGTCAAGTCCTGAGATTGTGGGTTCAAATCTCACTACTGACACTGAGTGTCCATGAGCAAGTCACTTCACTTTCAATTGGAATAATGTGTAAATGTTACAGCCTTTTGAGAAATTTTTAATTTGTAAATTGCCTTGTAATAAAGGCATCAGCCAAATAAAAAATAATCTTGAATGTTGCTTATTTTTGTGTTTCTCTAGTAACATAACCCTATTGTATATAAGAAGATTGCTTGGCACTACAGCATGTATATGTTTCAGCCTTGACATTTTAGATAGTACGGTTCTTTCCATTCAATCCCTTTATATCTCCCTGTCTTTACTTATTTCTCTCCATAACCTCAATTTTATTGCTTGTTTCCTCGACCTATATTGTTTAGGTATAATAGTCTTAATGTTATTTGCCTTCCCACCATGGCCCTTATGTTTCCATAGACCAGCTTTGACCTTTGTTAGATTTAAATGATTGGCCTCTTTTTACTTTCCCTCTCCAAGCCTAGCCCTGTTACATCCCAGAGAACTGTTTGATGAAATATTTTTGGTTTTGCACAATGTACTGTTGGATCTCACAGGCTTTATGCTTTTCTCTTTGCTGGACTGTTAGTTCATTTAGGCTTTCAGCATTTTCTTTTACTAGACAAACCTTTTAGTTCCTGTAGGATAATGTTGTCCCACCCTGACTCTTAATGATTCTGCTTTTTGACTGTTCTCCGTAGCCCTTTGGACCATACAGAGTGCCTTTTTGACTCCCACCTCTAGTCTTTTAAACCACATAGTCCTGCTGCGTTTTGACTTCAACTCTGGATTTTTAGACCACAGTGGTGTCTCGCACGTCTGTCTTCAAACAAGTGTTTTTTTAAATTCCATAAGCTTGCAGATATTTTTTTCAGTCCTCAACTGTGTTTGTCTAGTACCCTCATGATTGGATTGCACAACTCTGTTCTCCCACTCACTGGTTGACTCCCAGAAACCAACTGATTAATTTGCCTTGCAGCCATAGTCTACGTTCTCCTGTTTCATTCCCCATATTCTCCCCACTCTTTCTTTTTCTCTTTGTCTGACTTACTATATCCTACGTTCATCAGTCATATGCAGAATTGTTTGCTTTTATTATCTCACAACATCATCAAATACAGAACTTTTTTGGAGCTATTAAGTATAAACATATGTATTCATGTTGGGACTCTGGAAAGTGTCTGATTGCCACACCATTTTTTTGTTGTTTTTTCAGAGCCAGGTAATCCAAACAAACTGGTAGTTTCCCATCTGAACTCCTGGAGCCTTTTATGGCATATTGCTCAGGGGGTCATGTGCCAAGTGGAGATTTTATCCCGGGTGGGACAAATGCAGTGTCAGAGCTCAATCTTAAGAGTGGGCTATGGGGAGTGCAGTTAGCATATGGCTCAGGCACTATCCTTGATGATAATAATAATGTGCATGAATGGCCACATGTACATGCTTGCATTTTCTTTTGTGCTGGCCAGCCATGAGCGGCTGATTTGCTGACTGAACAATGCTATACTGTAGTGCCTGCATGTTTTTTGTTTTTTTTATTTTGTTTGTTTGTTGTTGCTTTACATCCCATCTTACATTGAGTAAAAGGGATTCCTCATTGATGAACTGCCTGTGCAAACTGGGCACTGCCCTTATTAATAATAAATGCCACTTCCTTTCCAGGATCTTTGCAAATAAAGTGCTAAATAATTTATAGACATGGGAGCTTATTTCTCCACTGGCCTTTCCACTGCTGAGAGATGTGTTGACCACTAAATTTATACAGTTAAAGATTATAGTTGGCCCAGTTTCTACAAGGCAAGACTCTTTGATCATTTTTGACACTACGCTATGTTCTGTTATAAATGTATGCTCCGTGCAATTACACTTTGTTATTCTACATAAGAACACAGCCGGGAGAAGATGACAGGCCTTGTCTTACAGTATATATGATGCTGTCTGAGTAGGAACTTGCTTCCCACATCCGTAAAACCAGGATTAAGCTGGAGTAGTAATAGGAGAGACGCCGTGGTGCAGCGTATAAGTGTGTCTCCGTGGTTTTTAAATCTCAATCCCTCCCATTCCCGGTCATTTCTGCAGGTATTCTTGCCACTCCCACCTATGTTTCCTCCTCATGCCTGGACACTGTTCTTCTATGGGGCAATATCATTGGCTATATCAAACCAGCTGTATTTTTAAATGGCATCCAAGCTTTTACCAGCTGCAAAGTCAAAAATTCTTGTTATTGTTGCTTGCAAAATGCAAGCAGGGAGCATGTTGTGCTTCTCTCTGAAACAGTTTGGTTTGGTCAGGGAGCATTAACCAAACCTGTTGCTGCAAGGTGAAGGCACCTGTCCATTGCACCTTGCAGCTTTGCCACAGTTTAAATAGTTCAGTATCTTTCTATCTGAATACAGCACCAGTAAGAACCTAGTCTAAATGTGTTTTGTTTTTTTTTTCATCCTTTTACTTTGTTGTACTGGCCTGTATTTATTGCCTGTTGCTTATCTTCTGGTATTTTCTGTTTTTAAGCATCAGGTGCTTGGGAAAGACATCATAATATGTAAAGGCTTTTATAATGTTTTTTTCACTCTGTGTTTGATGGGACCAGATTGTTTACTGGAGTGTTATTGGACATTTATAGTAATTTGTTATGCCACATTTAATTCTAATAACTCTTTCCTGCCCAAATGAGAATGACAATGCCCTGTACCTGCAACTTTTGTTGTATCCCATGGGATCCTTATCTTGATACATGTCTAATGTGGTGGTTAGCATTGTTGCTTTAGCTTCAGGAAGCACGGGTCAAATCCTTGCCTAGGCACGTGAGTGGAGATAGTACATTCACCCCATGTCTATGTAGTTGTTCCTTCCACATTCGAAAGACATGCATGTTAGGTTACTTGGTGCCTATAAAATGGCCCACTATGGGGGGTGATTGCACATGGCATTTTATCCTGGAGTAGTTCCTACTTTGTGCCGGATGCTAATGCTCTCCTCTAACTTTAAAATGGACTAAGTGGGATGGATATCGAGTGTGTGGAGTCTTTCGAAGGATATCACTAGGGTTCTACTCTTCTGATCACTCTCCTAATATTTGAGGTTTGGATTGTAAATATGTCCATATTACCCAATCGTTCTAGCTATAGTACAAATATAGCACCCTAAAGAGCTTATGGTGGTTAAGTGACGGAGAGGTGCTTTTTTTGAACATTGTACTGCTAAAACCACAGCAAGTCTTTAATAGTGCAGAGATGTACCGATTCTTTCTAGATCTGCCCTGATTACTGTGTGGTTAGAGTGCAACAACAAGGATTAGTTCTTTTTTCAATGTAAGTGTGTTTGCAGAAGCTGCAGTCAATTGTGAGTCAAGTAGTACTTTTCAATGCTATATTTTGCTTTTTTACTTGACCTGTAGCTTTTTCAAGTGGTGCTGCTTTATTCAGACTGAGCCTATCTACCATCTGCTGCAAACTTATGGTTTAGCAAAAGACATTCGATGTGGCACTCATCTTGGCAGCTATAGCCTTTGAGATAAAAACAACTTGCAGTCATACAGTCTGTTTAGAATTTGCTTCAGAAATGCTGCAGAGTACCAGAACGCCACCATTTCTTTCTCCTTTCCTCTTGTATGTAGCGACACTTAAAAAAACAAAAATAAGACAAAGGACATTTATGTTGCAAAATAATAAAGAATATGTTTGTGAGTGTAAACAAGCTCAGAGCAACCCAGGGTGTATGGTTACTGCTCAATTTCCGGATATTTGTTTATGTCATAGTAACTGTCTTTTTCTGTTACTTTCAGAAAACCCAAAGATGCTGTCTTCAGTGCAGGTAAGACCAAGGAACTGCAGTGGGACTGACAAAATAAGAGCTACCCTCTGTTTTTTGAACAGCTTCGGTTGTTCTTGGAGTGATGTCATACAAGTCCTGAACTGTGCGTAGTTGGGAAATTGCACCTTTTTTTATGAAGAAGAGTGCCCATTTTTTTGAGGGATGAAGGAGGCAGAAATCTTCTTTGTACTCTGTGCTGCACAGCTTCCCATAAAGGGTCAATGATATTTCCATCTGGTGCTAGGGAATATCTTTGAAGACATTTTAAGTTAATTTTTATGTTAAAGAAACCACTCTTGCATTATTTTAGCAATGGGTATAGAGATGATTAGCACCCTAGAATAGAGGAACATCATAAGGGAACGATTTTTGCACCAGAGGGTGCACCTGGTTTAGTTACATGGTCTTGTATTCCTTACTCATTTTACGACAATGCAGAGATATCCGTGAGCCTAAGGACTTCTACAAAATGGCTGTCTATGCTATTACAGATTCTTCCCCATTTGTAACAGTTGACATCCATCCATCCATCCATTTTCCAACCCGCTGAATCCGAACACAGGGTCACGGGGGTCTGCTGGAGCCAATCCCAGCCAACACAGGGCACAACGCAGGAAACAATCCTGGGCAGGGTGCCAACCCACCGCAGGACACACACAAACACACCCACACACCAAGCACACACTAGGGCCAATTTAGAATTGCCAATCCACCTAACCTGCATGTCTTTGGACTGTGGGAGGAAACCGGAGCGCCCGGAGGAAACCCACGCAGACACGGGGAGAACATGCAAACTCCACGCAGGGAGGACCCGGGAAGCGAACCCAGGTCCCCAGATCACCCAACTGCGAGGCAGCAGCGCTACCCACTGCGCCACCGTGCCGCCAACAGTTGACATTGTGGTTGAAAATCTAAATCTAAACCCATTTGGATGTAGAGCTGGTCTGATGAGTGACCTTTTGCCTTGAGATTCATGTGGATTCTATCATAATCTGAGGGTTAATTTTGTGTCATTTAGAAACTGTTCTGTGACGTGCTGATATGTTCCTGTCTGTGATCTTCATATTGTGACATCAGTTTCTGTTTGTGAATACTGTTTATCATCTTTTTAAAAACTGTTTCCATTGACATGTGAAATTTGTCATATTTTGTGATGACTGCACCTGCAATTGGGCAATAAAAGTTTGGCCTCTTCATTTTTCAAAGTAACAACGAAGGTCCAAAGTGCTAATTGTCAGATCTTTTCTATAGCTGATGCATACTGATACCCTGCTGAACTTTAAAATACCTAAATCACAATTACAAATGCATTTTCAAAATTAGTTTATTTTTTATGTGTAGCATTTCCTATTTGTGCCTCACCTGTACAAGACAAGGATACTGTGGTATCATGTTTTATAATTAAGAATGTACTTTTTGGACAGAGCCATGAATGTGTTGCCGGCCAAAACTTAAGGGCTGGGTGAAGTTTATTTGGATGTTCTGCTCAGTGCTGATAAGGCAAATTACGGTGCTTGGGGCATTACATGGCTTAGAATGAAAAAGACTTAAACATGGTTTGGAGCAAGATATAGTTTTTATCTATAACATTGTTTACAACATGTACAGCTACATATCCAATGTATAAGCCCTCTGTTTTTGTAATGTGTTGTTCCTACAGATGATGGCCATGTTAAGATGTTCCTTCGAGGCCGTCCAGTCACTATGCCCGTTCCGGAGAAGATGAAGGACACTTATAGCTTGAATGCCCGATCAGAGCTGCCAGCCAGGAGTTTGAAGTTGCACTGGGTGTATCTTTTTGTTATGGCAGCTGACTTATGGAGACATACAGTATAACGTTCCCGTGGCCTGCAATGCAAAGGCAGCCATCAACACTGCTCACTTAGTCCAACATGTACTGTAAGAATTGAATGTACTCATATGTGAAGGTCTGCATTGTCATTAGAATAAGCTTATAAATAGTGGACTGTACCCATTAACTACTGTCTGCAAAATGCACTTGGTGAATAGGGATAGTTAGGAATTATAGTTGGGTATTATAAGGCTTTATATGTAAGGCAGAGAAGACAATTAGGAAATAAAAAGTGGCAGTAGGTAGTTTGAAAGTGACTAGTCGGAACATGTGTCCAGTAAGTAGAACTAAAGGCATAGCTGGGTCTCTGCAGCATTCTTGAAAAGTTATTTCATGTACAGTTCCCTTAGTCAGGAATTGCTTTGTTTTATTGTGTGTTTAAACAAATGTACATCTTTACCAATTATGAATTAAATGCGTACTCTTAACCTCTTTAGCGTTGGACCCAAGCGTCACTTGGGCTGTAAGAACAGTGATAAAAGCATTTAGTCCTGAGCATCACTCGGGCAACTGTATACATGTTTTTTGTATAATCATTCAACCTGAGGATTTTTCGGGCTGTAAAAGTGCCAACAATGGTAGTATAGAGCGTTGCTCGGGAAACGATATAGGTGTGTAAGCAACAAGCCTGAGTGTTAACCGGGCAACAGTGCAGACACGTCTTGTCCTAGCCTCGTAATGCAAGGAATCACAGTATTATTGTCATAAATATTATGTTGGATTATGTATTTCACCGTGCTTCAAGATCTAGTACACAAATGACACATCTTCACAGTATATGCAGTATTAGCGTTATATTTATTATTATTATTTGTGTTATTATACTTTCTACGCTTCTAACTTTGTATTTTAAGTGTGTTGCATGTTATACAGTAGAAAAATGAGATTTAATAAATGTCATTTTTCAAGCCAAAAAATGCAACACTTTTTACATGTTTTTTCGAGAAAAGAATGTAAAGCTAAAGAGGCTACAGTTTATTATTTTACCGGTGAACATTCTAAAGCACTCTGGGGCTGCCTTCAGTGTAGAGCAACCTAAAACAATACACTGAATACTATCTTAAGCTTGTTTACAAAAGGTTTACAGAGGAACCCATCTGGTCTTCCCTTGTTGACATTTTCATGAGTACTAGCTCTTCTCTTATTGTCCTTTATCAACATTACCTCACAGATATGGGTACCGTGGTCGTGATTGTCGTTGTAACCTCTTCCTTCTTCCTACTGGAGAAATTGTCTACTTTATAGCATCAGTGGTGGTCCTATACAACCCAGAGGAACAGCAACAAAGACATTATATGGGTCATAATGATGACATTAAATGGTGAGACTGTGTTCACGAGTCTTTTTCGTTGGTAACTTTCCATTTGCTCACCTCAGTTATGTGAAAGTGTTGCAGAGAGGATGTCTGTAGTCGCCAGCATCCTAATGTCATGCTAATGTGTCTGTCGCCCCCTTTTTTTTTTTTTCTTTTTTTTTTCTTCCAGCTTGGCTGTTCATCCTGATATGGTTACCATAGTAACGGGACAAGTAGCTGGGACATCTAAAGATGGCAAGGTATATGTTATAGTTTGAGATTTTTCACATCGTCTCTAAATGCTGTAAATCTTCACTGGTAAAGGGACTGGTCATCCATGTGCATGCAGAGTTTGTGAACAAAGCCAGCAATGGGTAAAAAGTCTTCATGTCCAAGTGCTAGACCAGATTGAGCTTCTGTTCATTTGTGATCTGCTGCAGCAACTTTGAACACTAGATGGCGCCGTTTGACTTTCTTGCTAAAAAAGAGGTTGGTTAGGAAATTGACTTTAAGCCTTTAAGGCCTGCATTTCATCTGCCTGGCTAAGAGTCTAGCTGATATGAAATGGCAAACGTGGAGTTAGAAGTTGCGTATGTAGTCGTGTTCATTGGAAGCCCCCTGTCAAACTAGGTAGGAAGTTAACTGACAGTTTGCTTCAACAACACAGGAAACATAATTTACTTTGAAGAACTTTTACTTTTTTTACAAGTAAGAAATTTATAATGGGCGGCACGGTGGCGCAGTGGGTAGCGCTGCTGCCTCGCAGTTGGAGGACCTGGGTTTGCTTCCCGGGTCCTCCCTGCGCGGAGTCTGTATGTTCTCCCCGTGTCTGCGTGGGTTTCCTCCGGGAGCTCCGGTTTCCTCCCACAGTCCAAAGACATGCAGGTTAGGTGGATTGGCGATTCTAAATTGGCCCTAGTGTGTGTGCTTGGTGTGTGGGTGTGTTTGTGTGTGTCCTGCGGTGGGTTGGCACCCTGCCCGGGATTGGTTCCTGCCTTGTGCCCTGTGATGGCTGGGATTGGCTCCAGCAGACCCCCGTGACCCTGTGTTTGGATTCAGCGGGTTGGAAAATGGATGGATGGAAATTTATAATGTAACTTCCATGTAGTTTGTATTCAGAAGGCGAGGGTGGTACCAGTCCTTTTTTTCCACCCCTAACTCCATCCCTTCCAACTTTCATCCTTCCTGTCATTCTTATTTGTGTTCATTGACTTTCTCTCTCTGAACAGATGCTACCACCTCACATTCGTGTTTGGGACTCTGTCAGCCTGAATACCCTTCATGTTTTGGGCAGTGGTTATTTTGATCGGGCTGTGACCTGTGTGGGTTTCTCAAAGTCGGTAAGTTGTCTCGCCGACTGGACTCCAACTGCTGAATTTAAAAAAAAAAAAACACACCCATATTTAAAGTAGACATTTTTGCTTACAGAATGGAGGAGCATACCTCTGTGCTGTCGATGATGCAAATGACCATATTCTGTCTGTCTGGGAGTGGCAGAAAGAGAAGAAACTGGCAGAGGTGAAGGTAAGAAGGGGATAAATTGTGACATAAATCGGAAAGTATATGAAAAAGAGCTCATTCTTCTGTTTGTAGAAAACGGTGACTTTTTTGCATTTCACAAAAGTGTGCTAAATTCTTTGAGCTGTGAGTGGGGACATCTTATTTGTAAGGAAACCTGTTTTTTATATATTAAAAATGTGAAATTGCATGCTTCCAAACACTAAGTTCCTCCTTTATGATGTCAAGGTTAACTTTAAAGCTGTTTTATTAATGGTGAATGACCATTCTAGAGCAATAACTTCCCTGTTGTTCCAGGAACAACACAAATTATATTGGACTGAACCCCAATTCTATGATTGCATGTGTTACAGTGCTCTCAGGACTCTGTGCTGGCAGCACAATTCCACCCACTGGACTCCAATTTGATTCTGACATGTGGGAAATCCCACATCAACTTCTGGACCATTGAAGGAGTCACACTAACTAAAAAGCAGGGTCTTTTTGAGGTGAGTTGTTGTTTTCCCCAAGCCTTGTAGTTTTATGATGGAACCTACGAAGAAACCCTTTTTCCCTTTCAGAAACATGAAAAGCCCAAGTATGTGCTAAGCATCGCATTTGCTGAAAACGGAGATGCCATTACTGGGGACTCCAGCGGGAACATCTATGTGTGGGGAAAAGGTGAGTTGCACTTCAAGATATTTTCTCTGGGATTTCATCGGAGGTTCAAGTGCATATTGGACAGGCAATGCATTGGCAAAACTGATCCATGTCACAAGCATCTTGTAAAGTGGAAACTATGACTGAATTGTAAATAATGGGCACAGTACAACCAGTGAGAGATAATGTCTGCTTCCATTGACTGAAGACTAAATCTGCCACAGTTTAGGCATGCACATTTCCATTTTTACTCATTTCTTGCTTATACTTCCCCCCCAATGAAATGCCTGAAAAGTGCTTAAAATTGACAGGTGGCACTCGGATCAACTTAGAACTCCGTGGAGCCCACGAGGGAGGTGTTTTCTCACTGTGTGTACTGAAGGATGGGACCTTGGTGTCTGGTGGTGGCAAGGATCGTAAATTAGTTCTCTGGGATCGAGACTATCAGAAGCAGGAAGAACTCGAGGTGTATATTCTTGTCAGTGGAGTGTTGAATGTCCAAGGTACACACAGTGTGGTTAGTGTTTTACTAATAGTCATCTTTTCTGTGAAGGTTCCTGAGATACTGGGACCAGTGCGATGCATAGCAGAGGGAAAACTGAGTGAATTTTTTGTGGGAACCACACGTAATGCAATAGTGAAGGGATCATTTGGTGGAGAGATGCTTCCTGTTGTGCAGGTAGGCACTATGTTTTGACAGTTAGAGAATTTGAATGTGGGGCATGCTTCTAGTATAAAAGAACACCTTAGGTTTCTGGCAGGTACACAGAGTAGATTATGGTCTATTTTAATATGTTATATTTTTAATCATATTCAGGGTCACATGGATGAGTTATGGGGTCTGGATACACACCCAACAATGGAACAGTTTGTGACTTGCGGCCAGGACAAGCTGATTCACCTGTGGGACACTACCACCCACAAACCACTGTGGAGTAAATGTATTGAGGTGCGAGGATTGAGCAGAATACTGCAAATGGGACTGGGGTAAACCTTTCCAGTAGTGGCTTCCCACCTGTCAAAGTGGGACTGCCCTCATGGCAATACCTTCGTGCTTTGGAAAACCTTTTCTGGAATGAGAAGGGTGATGCTTTATTTTGGTACTAGACCAGTAGAACCTGTAGTCTTATATCCACTGTTTGGGATCAGAAGCCTGTCAGTAATACTAGGCTTTCCCTATTTCTGTTTTGCAGGATGCAGCTCGTTCTGTAGGCTTTCACCCCAGTGCTACTGTACTTGCAGTCGGAACCATGGCTGGAAAGTAAGTGGTGTCTTTGAAGGTGGGGTGTCAAAAGTAGCTCTTAGATGCCAGAATAATTGATTTATTTTAGAATGCTTGACTTTTTTTTTATACTGTTTTCCTACAGGTGGCTAGTGTTGGACATGGAAACACAAGATTTGGTGTCAGCCCATACTGATGGAAATGAGATCATCTCTGTGGTGAAATACTCCCCAGGTTGCACTCTTGGCATTTAGTAGCATTACTGTTACCTACTAATGATCCATGCAGTTCCAATGCAACTTTTTTTCTCTAAGACTGACCATACTTTGTGTGCTTTTCAGATGGGATGTTCCTTGCTGTCGCATCTCATGACAATATGGTGTATGTCTACAGTGTATCTGAAGGTGGCAGAAAATATACCCGTGTGGGAAAGTGCACTGTGAGTTACTTGTGTCCTTCTGAAGTAATTGTTAACCATGCCAATCTAAAAAGGGCATCTTAAACACACTTTAAAGAATCTATAGTTTTTTTACCCTGTCAGGTAATGTCAATTAGTTCATTATCCTGTTGTTTCAGGGACACTCTAGCTTTGTGACTCATTTGGATTGGTCAGTTGACAGTCAGCATTTCGTCACCAACTCTGGGGACTACGAAATCCTGTACTGTGAGTTTCTCCTTCATTGTTTTGCTCATGATGGAGGATAAGCTGTCTTACCGCAGTGTTAATATTTTGCTACAGGGAATGCACCCACATGCAAGCAGCTGACCTGCATGGATACAGTGCGCATGATGGACTGGGCCACATACACTTGCACTCTAGGCTTTTCGGTCTTTGGTGAGGGTACATTTTAATTATTGATACTTACAGGCTAAAATCCTAACAGTGGGTGATGCCACCTTTACCAATCCATTTATCTGTAGGAGCATGTGTTTTGTCTCCCTTCCCAAACTGTACTTTTCTTGTAGGAATCTGGCCAGAAGGGGCCGATGGCACGGACATCAATGCATGTAACCAATCACATGATCAGAAACTGCTAGCCAGTGCAGATGATTTTGGAAAAGTGCACTTGTTCTCTTTCCCCTCTTCCCATCCTCGGGTAAGAGACATTCTCTATGGTAGATTCACTTAACCAGAAATATCTGCTGTAGTGTGGCTTGTATACTTTCCTTGCACTAATCACTGAGCCCACCTATCCCTCATTTCAATTCTTCCTTTTATTTTTTTTTTTTCTTTCAGGCCCCAAGCCACATGTATGGGGGCCACAGCAGCCATGTGACCAATGTTGCCTTTCTCCATGATGACAGCCGTCTGGTTTCCACTGGGGGTAAAGACATGAGCATACTGCTATGGGCTGTCGTCTAGACCTGCCTTGGCAGTGGAGTGTCCTGTCTGGCTCAGCAAGTTTCTAGAATGGAAAGTGGGTTGGCACACACCTGGGAGCATGCATGTGCATGTTTATGTTCACAGAGAAACCCTTACAAACCATCACCCTGACACAAACGTACACAAGACACCCCGCCTGTACACTTGTAACCACAGGCACATGCAAGAATATGCAGCAAAGCAAGTTTCAAGTCTCCCATACATACAATTAGACACCCTGACATAATCTACCACAAATTCACAAAGGCATGAACACATGTGAACCAATGGGCATGGAAAAAGTATTGCTCTAGTTCTGCTCATGTCTAAACAAGATTGCTGGCCGTTTGTGGAGTTTTATTATAAATAAAAGTTGTCTTAAACTTTATCACATCTAGCTCCTCCTTTGTGTGTCATTCTTCTAAAGAGTGCTCGACTGTCTGCTTTTCTTCACATCTCCTCACAGTGGTATTATAATTGCCATTGGCATAGCCACACCAGTTTACCCCCAACAAGAAGGCGTAGGCAGGCTTAATGGGATGGGTTTCTATTCCACAATCACAAGTGGAAATGTACTACTGTATGCCCAACAGTCCCCTGGCAAGTGCCCCTTGTGCGTTTTTTATTGTTTCTGGATCATTTGCTCAGCTGCCATTCCTGTCCTTAGGAAGTCATGCGTGACTCCGCTTATCTGCCATCTCAACATTAAAAGGTTGTTTGTGTTTAATTTTTATTGACAGACAACTTGTTCAGCAAAGCTAGTTTCTCGGCCTTCACACAGACACACTGGCATGCACCTCTAACAAAGCCAGAGTCATGCATGTGAATGTGTTTGTCCCATCACCATGCTTAATAACTTTATCCTGCAGCACCACTTTCCACTCTCAGCCACAAGATGCTTGCTCCAAGAGCCCACCAGCATACCAAGACCATAAATTCCTCTGAGTAAAGTGTCAAAAATAATAAATATCAAAGCCATTATTGATTGTTTTTGAGGCTTTCAATGGAATGCTGCTGGTGTCTTGACGTGTAGACGGTGTGACTGAGTGTTTGACTAGGAGGCTACAGGTTTGATTTCCTTGGCCAACTGTGTGACCTTGAACAAGCTGCTTATTCAGCTTGTACTACACCTGTATAAATAGTTACCTGAGGAAGGTGAGCAGCATGCACAGTTATTAGTTTGAGTGTTTCCCACAAAACCAATTGTGCAGGTGGAAAAATTGGAAGAAAAGGGGTTCTACATTAGGGAAGAGGTCCATTGGTTCAGATTCTGGTTGTTACTGGAACCTCTGCACATGATGGGTCAGTGTGTTGTAGTGCTGGCAGATATGTGCTTTCTTTATATTCAAAGTCTGTAATCAACTACTTAAGGTAGCAGAAGTGAGCTTTGCAGGTTATAAGATGATCTGTGCTGTCGGATGCTATATGCCATTAAATCAAGTGACCGTGTCCTTAGAGTCATCTAGTTGGTGTAGAGCAGTAGTGTAGCCTGAGGTCACTAAAAATATACATGGGTTATTGGCATAGCTCACATTTAGGTAGAAAACAATGTTGGCTTTTCTTTGTCTTCCACCCCTTAGAACACAAAAACAATTATGAGCATACAAAGCACATAATTGCTGGTCATTCAGTAAATCATTTCAGGTTTCTTAACTGCTGGTGTGCACAAGCCCAGACAGCAGTTCCTGTAATCATCAAACCTCTCAATTACTTCTAGGAATTGCACTAACAGTCTCACTTGGATAAGAATTTGTCCTGCACCAGAGTAGAACATGGAAGGTAATTTCTGAAGCAAACTACGATCCACTCCCAGCAAGGAGTAGTAGTTCACATTTTGAGAATGAATGATGTTACCACACTCTGATCCACACAATGGCACTCGTGAAGGCATTTTATAGTTTTCTGATACTAACGCTAAGGCTTCACCACAAAGATGATGCTGATGATAATATGTAAAGTAGTAGAAGAATAGGATGGAAAACATAAAAGAGAATATTGAGCTAAAGTGCATGCAATTGTTGCCATTTCGTAAGAACATCTATAATAATAATAGTTTACAGTCATATGAAAAAGTCTGGGAACCCCTCTCAGCCTGCATAATAATTTTACTCTACTTTCAACAAAAACAATAACCGTGGTATGTCTTTCATTTCCTAGGAACATCAGAGTACTGGGGTGTTGTCCGAAGAAAGATTTTTAGTGAAGCGGTATTTAGTTGTATGAAATTAAATCAAATGTGAAAAACTGGCTGTGCAAAAATTTGGGTCCCCTTGTAATTTTGCTGATTTGAATGCATGTAATTGCTCAATACTGATTACTTGCAACACCAAATTGGTTGGATTAGCTTATTAAGCCTTGAACTTCATAGACAGGTGTGTCCAATCATGAGAAAAGGTACTTAAGGTGGTCAATTGCAAGTTGTGCTTCCCTTTGACTCTCCTCTGAAGGGTGACAGCATGGGATCCTCAATGCAACTCTCCAAAGATCTGAAAACAAAGATTGTTCAGTATCATGGTTTAGGGGAAGGCTACAAAAAAGCTGTCAGTTTCAACTGTAAGAAATGTAATCAGGAAATGGAAGGCCACAGGCACAGTTGCTGTTAAACCCAGCAGGTCTGGCAGGCCAAGAAAAATACTGGAGTGGCATATGCGCAGGATTGTGAGAATGGTTACAGACAACCCACAGATAACCTCCAAAGACCTCCAAGAACATCTTGCTGCAGATGGTGTATCTGTACATCGTTCAGCACAATTTGCACAAAAAACATCTGTATGGCAGGGTGATGAGAAAGAAGCCCTTTCTGCACTCATGCCACAAACAGTCGCTTGTTGTATGCCAATGTTCATTTAGACAAGCCTGATTCATTCTGGAACAAAGTGCTTTGGACTGATGAGACAAAAATTGAGTTATTTGGTCATAACAAAAAGCGCTTTGCATGGCAGAAGAAGAACACCTGCTACCTACTGTCAAATTTGGTGGAGGTTCCATCATGCTATGGGGCTGTGTGGCTAGTTCAGGAACTGGGGCCCTTGTTAAAGTTGAGGGTCGGACGAATTCAACCCAATATCAACAAATTCTTCAGGATAATGTCCAAGCATCAGTCACAAAGTTGAAGTTACGCAGTGGTTGGATAGTCCAACAACACAATGACCCAAAACGTAGTTCAAAATCTACAAAGGCATTCATGCAGAAGGAGAAGTACAATGTTCTGGAATGGCCGTCACAGTCCTCTGACTTGAATATCATTGAAAATCTATGGGATGATTTGAAGCAGGCTGTCCATGCTCGGCAGCCATCAAATTTAACTGAAATGGAGAGATTTTGTATGGATGAATGGTCAAAAATACTCCATCCAGAATCCAGACACTCATCAAAGGCTATAGGAGGCATGTAGAGACTGTTATATTTGCAAAAGGAGGCTCAACTAAGTATTGATGTAATATCTCTATTGGGGTGCCCAAATTTATGCACCTGTCTAATTTTGTTATGATGTATAGTGCATATTTTCTGTTAATCCAATAAACTCCATGTCACTGCTGAAATACTACTGTTGCCATAAGGCATGTCATATATTAAAAGGAAGTTGCTACTTTGAAAGCTCAGCCAATGATAAACAAAAATCCAAAGAATTAAGAGGGGTTCCCAAACTTTTTCATATGACTGTACATCCATGGCCACCTTTATATTTATACTGTGATATCGCTTGCAATTCACATATGCGTGCTCATCCACACTTGGAGCAGTGATCTCTTCTGTATTTATATGCTTCCCCTTGGTCATATTATTTGTAGCTATGGACTGGGTTATCATTTTTATGCAGATGACTCTCAACTCTATTTCAATGTCAAAAGTGCAACTTCGTCAGTTTTCTCAGCTCACATCTTGCAGCAGTGAAATTAAAACCTGGATGGAGCAGAACTCTTTAAAATTAAATTGCAACAAAACTGAACTCCTGCAAATTGGTACTAAAGTGCTACTTAAGAAAATGAGCTCCTTTTCAGTCACTCTTGACGGTGATCTCATCAGACCTTCTTCTGATGCAAGGAATCTTGATATCATTTTTGATTCCTCCCTTTCTTATTCCGCCCACATAAACCACATTAAGAAACTTTCTTACTTTCACCTCCATACCATATCCCGTGTTCGCTCCTTCCTCTCCTTTTCTAATGTTGTGAAATTTGTTCATGCTTTTATCGCATCCTGCATCGATTATTGTAACTCGCTGCTGGCAAGTGCCCCTTCTAATCTTATATCACAGCTCCAGTTGATTCAAAACTCTGCTGCGAGAGTCCTTACACGAACCAGCAACAATGAGCACATCACACCCATCCTGCTTCGCCTTCACTGGCTCCCTGTGTCTTACAGGATTGAATATAAAATTCTATTAATAACCTACAAAGCTTTAAATGGCCTTGCACCGGACTACATCAGTGACCTTCTAAATCACTATGCTCCTGTTCACCTACTAAAGTCATCTGATTCTGGTAATCTTGTTGTGCCTCACACTAACCTGCACTCTAAGGGTGACAGGGCCTTCAGCTCCATAGCACCCAGACTTTGGAATGACATCACGAAATTAATTAGATCAGCTGACTCCATCCATTCTTTAAAAAAACAACTTAAAACTCATCTATTTAGGAAGGTTTTTAACTTAACATTTTGCCCTTTCTTTCAGTTTACCTCTCTGTCCGGGTGCTCAGGGTAATTTGTATGTCTGTTATATCACAAATTAGGTTATTTGTTAGGTTTTTCTTTTAGTATTGAATTTAGTATTTTACTCTGGTTTATTGTCCTTTATTGTATTTAATGCTTTGTTATCTGTTTCATTGTTCGATTCAGGAAAACATTTGTATCCAATATTACATACTGTATACCCTGCTGTTTTTTTCTTTCTAAGACTCTGTGAAGTGCCTTGAGCATGGGAAAGGTGCTATATAAATAAAATGTATTATTATTATTAATGATCTTTATGTGCATGTTGCCAAACGCACCAATATCTCCAAAAATAATAATTAGCAATTTGCAGCTGCTTTAACATTACTCCACATGGAGTGGCAGGGAAATGTACAAATCTGTATGTTACCTTGTATGTTGCAGGAGCGTTCAAAGTTTGGTGCAATATTCGAGAAATGGTCGGTTGCAACAAACACAAATCAGTGCTATAGCAAATCTGTAGTTTCCCTGTCGTCAAAAAAAACATAACATAACTAACACTTTTGTTTCAGCTGTCGGTGCACAGCTTTCCCATGAAGATGTGACATACAAGATTTGCTATAAATATTATTCCATCTCTGTCAAATCAATTTCTTTTAATGAGTTCATCATTGCCCCGTGTTTCCAAAATATTTCACCTTTTCTGGTATGTGTATGCACATCTCTGCTTGAAAGCCATCTTCTGGCAGCTCCTAGCGAGTTTGGACAGTTCACAAGCTCCCCTAAATCCTGGTGAATTAGGAGTAGTTTCCCAAATTAGGAAAATTTAAAAAAAAGCTCTTACTCCTACTCCTAAAAGTAAAACCAAATTTACTTCACTTTTAGATTTTTGAGCCAGTTAGCACAGTTTTCCTGCTCTGTGACACTTGGCAAATATGGCACAGGTTTCAAATTCTGACACTACCGTCATCTGTGTGAAGTACGCATACTTTTCTTGCATCTGAGTTTTTCTTCTGGGCTCTCCAGTCTCCTATCACATCCTAAAGATATGCAAGATCATTTACTTGGTGCTTTAAAAGTGCTACAAAATGTGTCTGCCCAGGATGAATGCCTTGTCTAGGAGAGGTCGCTACCTTGCTCCACTGCTTTTGGGATAGGATTCCGCCTAGCAACCCTGAAATTTTAGTAAATGGGTTTAGAAAATGAATGAATGAATTATTCAGTGCTGTAAATGATTTGTGACCAGAAAACCTGACATGCTGTCACCAAGGACTGGGTTTAAGGAACACAATGTTAAGAGTCTCCTTGTCATCTTTTTATCTTGCAGCTGCCCTCCCTGGCGACCAGCATGTTTGTTATTCTGGAACAATGATAGCAGCAGCTGGTAGGTAAACGGCTCTTGTGTCTTTGTGAAAGCGTTTGGGCCTCACCTTTCCTTGAACATTCACGGTGCCTGGCTTTTTCCACCATGTCTCTTTTCTTACCCTCTGATTAGCTTTATAAGTTTCTTCTTCCCATTTGCACAGTCTACCTAGTTGTAACTTACATGTTTAATAACATTGAGAAGATCTGCCAGTTGAGGCCAGCTTTCAAATTGAGCTGCTGTCACATGGCTGGTCTTGGTGCTTTTTGGGGCCTAGTCAGTATTAGTAAGGACCACTGAAGCTGGAAGGTGATCCTCTCTCTGCTGGATACCTCTGGTGCTTGACTGGCTCAACTGCCTATCTGCTGAACAATGACCTTCTTGTAAGTCAGAGCAGAATTGTGTTGACTATCTTCAAAGTCCAGTAATGAAAAACATGCTGAAGCTGTAAGTGTTCTGTAACAAGAGTGGAAATTTCCAGCTACTATTTTCCACATGTAGATTTGGGCAAAGCCACCTTTAGCTGCTTGGTTGGCCTCGCTGCTTTTCAATGTAGAAAATGCAATCATGTGAAACTAGCGCGGAACTTCCTGTGGGTAGAGGCAGCTGCTTGAATTGACGTATGTGGTCACTCATGGATGTGGGGAAAGAGAAAAACAGGCTTACTGTGCCCCCTCAGCTTGGCTGTAGTGGCCTGTCTCGTAGGCATCCTACCTTTATGGAGAGGCTCATCCAGTATCAAGACAGAAGGCTACTGGTCACGACCAGTTCAGATGCTATGCAGCAGCCTGCTCGCTCTTGGTGGGCAATTCCTGTTTTTCTCTGCTTGTTACCAATTGGGAAGACTATTTAGTATAATCCAGAGCAGCTGTCTCAACATACTGACTAGTTCTTTATCAAAAAGATGCTTTTAACATAGCAAAATAATTACTTACTGATTAACAAAGCAAATGGGAGAGCAGTAGCTCGACCACACCATAAAAAAGCTTTGTGAACAGTGCTTGACTGTAATGTTTGACGTCTTTTGTCCAGCTTGGTCTGGTTGTGTTTAAATGAAAGTGAGTGGCCTCTTAGCCAAAGTGCAATAAAGACTCAGCGTTTGCATCAATAAAGGTGAGACGCAAGAAATTATGTAAGAGGAGGTCATAAAGTAGATATCAGTTATTGAGTCCATAATGAAAGGAGTGTGGCGTAGTGGTTAAGGCTTTGGACTTCAAACCCCGGGGTTGTAGGTTCAAATCCTGCTGCTGACACTGCGTGGCTATCTGACTATAAGCAAGTCACTTCACTTGCCTGAGCTCCTGTTGGAAAAACAAACAAACTGTAACCAATTGTATCTGAAAAGTTGTAAGTCATCTTGGATAAAGGTGTCAGCCAAATATCTAAAAGTAAATGTAGAATTAGTCACTAGGCTGATCAATATAGAAAGCAGGATAGACACCTATGCCATTAAATGTATAATATTAAGAATAGACATGTTAATAATGGTCGGGAATACAGTATCTATAACAGTAAGAAATCTGAAAGGATTTGCAATTTCAGCAAAATTGGAAAATCGGTATTGGGGGCACATTTTGAAAATCAGCATGCTTTGCCATACTTTTTCTGTAAAAGGGATGAAATCAGTTGGGATCAGCCAGCAGGCTAATCACAATGATAGTAATGTGGGGCTCTGCTGCCATATCTGTACTGAAAGAATGTGCCAGTAAGATAGAAAAGCAGAATTCCCTGTAGAAATCATAAAGTAAATTTCAAAACCAGCCTCAATCACCATACTATTACTACTAACATATTTGTAACAGTAAATGATCAGCTGTCATTTGACGGAGTGGTGGTTCTGAGGCTAAGGATCTGAGCTGATATCTGGAAGGTTGCTGGTTTGAATCCTGTTACTGCCAAAAGGGATCCGACTCCGCTGGGCCCTTGAGCAAGGCCCTTAAGCTGAAATTGCTCCAGGGGTGCTGTCTAATGGCTGACCCTGCGCTCTGACCCCAAAGCGTATGCGAAAAATAACAAATTCCTAATACAAGAAACTGTATAAGGCAAATAATTAAAGAAAAAAAAATGTGATCAGCCCTCATTTAACAGCAGTGGTGAATCAGACTCTGCTGCCATATATGTAGTAATAGAATGTCATAAAACATTAGCCATGCAAGTAAAGGCAGAAACACAAGGTTAACTGTTGTATTTGCATAAAGAGAAAATTAGGCAGGGTCAGCCGCCATGACAATAACAACAGTGAAGCGGTATTAGACACCATATCTGTAATCCTGCATACCAAGACTGAAAAGCAGAATCATCCAACATGTGAGTAAATATAAAAAAAAATCAGTATCAGTCAGCAAGCCAGATGGGCTGCAATATCGGGATCAGGCATCATATCTGTAGCAACAGGAAATCACACAAGATTAGCTACTAGTTTGTGGGGCAATTATTGTCACATATGTAAATAACAGTACTGAAGCAGGACCAGCCATTGCATCAGCAAACAAACAACATCAGACTCAAGTCATCATGTTGAAGTATACTGAAGCAGGATTATCTATAACAAGAAAAAATCAGGCAGGATTGGCTACCATTTTTGTAGTGTCATAATTGAGACATGTGAATAAGGATGCTGAAGTAAAACTAGCCATTGCAGTAACAAGCATGCAATATCAAGATCAGACATAATGTTAATAAAGGATAGCAGGGTTTGCTACCAAAGACAGGAAGCAGGATCAGCCAGCCTATCAGGTAAATGTAGAAAAGTGGTTTTAGCCAACATGTTAGTAAGCATACGGAAGCATTTACATTTACATCATTTAGCAGACGCTCTTATCCAGAGCGACTTACAACAGTGCTTAGTAGTCTACGACTGTTCTTCAGTCTTTAAGGCTAGGATTAAATCTACTGTCATTAAACAAGTGACCACTGACCAAGTTGTATACAAAACCCTGCTAGAAGAAAATAGTAAGTTAGTACAAAATTTATTTATTTTATTTTTTTTGAGAAAAAGGGTAGAGAAAAAAAAAGTATGGGGACTTTAGTCCAAGTGCTGTTGAAAGAAGTGTGTCTTCAGGCGACGTTTGAAGACAGTGAGGGTCTCCGCTGTTCGTACAGCAAGAGGAAGTTCGTTCCACCACTGAGGAGCCAACACTGCAAAGAGTCTTGATGCATGTCGTCCTCTTCTTTTAAGTAAGGGTGGTTCGAGACGAGCAGTGCTTGATGTTCTGAGAGAGCGAGAAGTGACATGCTGCTTAACCAGTGCTGATATGTAAGGTGGTGCAGCTCCAGTTTTGGCCTTAAAGGCAAGTGTTAGGGTTTTGAACCTGATGCGGGCAGCCACAGGGAGCCAGTGCAGGTTCCGCAGCAGAGGTGTAGTGTGCGAGAATTTGGGAATATCAAAAACGAGTCTTGCAGCTGCATTCTGGATCAGTTGAAGTGGTCGTGTTGCCTTTAGTGAAAGTCCAGACATCAGAGAGTTGCAGTAGTCCAGCTTAGAGATGACCAAGGTCTGGACAAGAAGCTGAGTAGCCTCTGTAGTGAGAAAGGGGCGGATTCTCCTAATGTAAAGGAGATATCTGCAGGACCTGGAGAGGTTGCTGATGTGTGGAGAGAAAGACAATTCTTCGTCTAGAGTGACACCAAGACTTCTTGCCGTTTTTGAGGGGACGATAACCGAGTTGTCAAGAGAGATTGCAAGGTCAAGATTCGGAGATGAGTTGCCTTTGATATACAAGAGTTCAGTCTTGCTGGGTTTCAACTTGAGGTGGTGGGAAGTCATCCAAGAGGAGATATCAGCAAGGCAGTTTGAGATGCGGGTTGAGACCTGCTGGTCATCGGGTGGAAAGGAGAGAATGAGTTGAGTGTCATCCGCATAGCAGTGGTAAGAGAATCCATGTCCAGCTATTACCTTCCCAAGAGAACCTGTGTATAAGGAGAAGAGAAGGGGTCCTAGGACAGATCCCTGAGGAACACCAGTGGTCAGTCTTCGTGGAGCTGACTGGGAGCCTTGCCAGGCAACCTGGAATGTCCGGTCAGCAAGGTAAGAAGCAAACCATTGCCAGACAGTGCCTGAGATCCCAAGACTAGTGAGAGTTTCCAGAAGTATCTGATGGTTGACCGTGTCAAAGGCTGCAGATAGGTCCAGAAGTATGAGGACTGAGGACGGGTTGGTAGATCTGGCTGTGTGAAGGGTTTCAGAGACAGCAAGAAGTGCAGTCTCGGTAGAATGAGCTGCTTTGAATCCAGACTGGTGAGGGTCAAGAAGGGCGTAATTAGATAAAAACATATTAAGTTGGAAGCAGATGTGGTCAGCCAGCATGCCAGTAAAGATTTTGAAGTAAGATCAGCTGCCATATCTGGAAAAAAAGAACTCGGGCAGCATCAGCCAACCCATCTGTAAAGACACAAATTCAGCCTCATGTTCCATAGCAGGTATGATAGAAACTTGGATAGGATTAATCATTACGCCAGTAAAGATAATATCAAGATCAGTTAACCTCCAAAAAAACAAATTAGATCAGATTAGCTGCCTTATCAGAGAACAGTACTAGCAGGCATGGTTGCCTGGGTATTTTGGAGTATTGCCGTCTAACAAAAGTGCAATACAAAATATAATAAATAAATAAATAAGCACAAAAAATGATTGAAGGAAGCTTTAAAGCAGGAAGGAGCAGCTGCTTTGCCAGTAAAGATACAATACGGAGATCAGCGATCACGTCAGAAAAAACTAAAAAACTGGCAGGATTAGGCACTATGCCATATTGTGTTTTTTGTTGGGAGTGAATCTATAAAAATAACTCCTGTATGGATCTACACGGATGTAAAATTGTAAAAAGCCATTACATTTCTTGTTTTGATCCACACTGACATAACCTTGTTAAAAAAAAACAAAAAAACTATTGCAATGCAAAGCAGAAACTGCCTCCACTGCCATAAATATTTAACACTGCATAGGATCACCTGCCATGCCAGTATAGACAAAAAAATCAGAATATAGGTACCACGTCAGTAAATAGCAACACACAGGAATGATTTGCCACAAAATAAGCCAGTCGGAGATACAGTATCACTAAAAGCAAGAAATGAAAGTAAATGGGGATGACATTTATCCATCTGCAGAAAAAAAGTCTAAAGCAGGATTGGCAGGATTATGCACAAGAGTAAAAATCAAATATCTGCCTTCGTTTCAATTTTAGTAAATAAACAGCTACAGATACTGGCAATGGCCACACAGTTCGGTTTATAAACAATGCCACAAATATCCTGTCATTATTCAGCTAGACATGTTAATGTGCTGGTGTGATAGAAGAGATTAAGTGTTTTGTGAGACCCGGGTTCAAATAGCCCTTTCATTAAATCAGTGCAATAAAACCAATGCCTTTCTAGATTCGTAGCAAGGTAGAAATGTGAAGGTATTGTTGTTTAAGTTCACTTTATTTATATAGTTACTTTCACAACATGAGATGACATGTTTACAAACCTAATGAAACATAATGTAACATTCAAGAAAAAATGCTATAGACCCGTTTTGAGCAGCCACCTTACTAACTGCAGCGTGGCTTCCCATTATTCTTCACAGCTGCCTGAATTTATTGGGATGTTCACTTGATTGCGGTGGTGATGTCATGTGTATTAGTGCTGTTTCTGTTTTATTTTTACATAGTTGTACATTTTTTAACATCTTCCTCCACTGTAGGTGGGGAGATTCACATTGCAGGAGTTATAGCTCTGGTCATAAGTTTTGAGAATGACACAAATATTAATTTTCACAAAGTTTGCTGCCTCAGTTTTTACAATGGCCAGAATGCTATGAAGAGTGATCAGATGAATTGCAATTAATTGCATAGTCCCTCTTTGCCATGAAAAATGAACTTAATCCCAAAAACCCATTTCTGCTGCTGTTGTGAAGAAGGCTTCAGGGCACCCAAGAAAGTCCAGCAAGCACAAGGACCATCTTCTAAAGTTGATTCAGCTGCAGGATCGGGGCACCACCATTGCAGAGCCTGCTCAGGAATGGCAGCAGGCAGGTGTGAGTGAGGCGAAGACTTTTGGAGGATGGCCTGGTGGGTGTCAAGAAGGGCAGCAAAGAAGCCAAGAAAAACATCAGGGACAGACTGATATTCTGCAAAAAGGTACAGGGATTGGACTGCTGAGGACTGCTGGGGTAAAGTCATTTTCTCTGATGAATCCCTCTTCCTATTGTCCGGAGAAGAAAAGGTGAGTGGTGCTACCATCAGTCCTGTGTCATGCCAACAGTAAAGCATCCTGAGACCATTCATGTCTGGGGTTGCTTCTCAGCCAAGGGAGTGGGGGCTCACTCATAATTTTACCTAAGAACACAGCCATGAATTAAGAATGGGACCAAAACATCCTCCGAGAGCAACTACTTCCATCCATCCAAGAACAGTTTGGTGATGAACAATGCCTTTTCCAGCATAATGGAGCACCGTGCCATAAGGCAAAAATGATAACTAAGTGGATGGGGGACAAAACATTGAAGTTTTGGGTCTATAGCCAGGAAACTCCCCAGACTTTAATCCCATTGAAATCTTCAAGAGGCGGGTGGACAAACAAAAACCCACTAATTCTGACAAACTCCAAGCATCGATTATGCAAGAATGGGCTGCCATCAGTCAGGATTTGGTCCAGAAGTTGATTGACAGCATGCCAGAGCAAATTGCAGAGGTCTTGAAAAGGAAGGGTCATCACCGCAAATATTGACTCTGCATAAACTTAATGTAATTGTCAATAAAAGCCTTTGAAACTTATGAAATGCTTGTAATTCTACTTCAGTGTACCATAGAAACATCTGACAAAAAGATCTAAAAACACTGAAGCAGCAAACTTTATGATAACCAATACTTGTGTCATTCTCCAAATGTTTGGCCATGACTGTACACATTATTAGAACATTACAAAAATGCAGCTAAGAAGCCGCCATTGAGTTTTTGTAGTTCCCTAAAGTCCTACTCTCTACCACACTACTTGGCAGTTTTTTCCATGTGTCTATGGTTCTTTGCATGAAAAAAGACAACTTTTTAGCATTTGTGTGAACCCTTAAGTTTCCGACTGTGTCCCAATGTTCTTGTTGAACTCATTTTAAATTAGCAGCTTGGATCCAGCATTCTAATTCCTTTCATAACTGTAAAAATCTCAGCCATGTCACCTTTTTATCTCTGTTTGCTTAAACTGAAAATCGCACTGCACAACTCATATGTCTCGGAATCAGTTGCTCTTATTTTTTTTAAAGCCTGTAGGCTCCAACCTCAATTTAATTCAGTGTATTTTTGTATGTCACTATTCACTGAGTGCTGGCACAGAGCACCATGACAAGTTCTCAGGTATAATTCGAGGATAAATTTTACAGATTAGTAAATGCAGACTTAGTATGCATAAAGTAGTTTGAAACTGATTAACATAAATGGAAACCAACAATATCTGTCCAACAATTTATTGTTGAACTATGGCCAGTTAACAACAGAGGAGAGCCAAATACAGTGGTACCTCAGTATAAGTCCGCTTTGGAATAAGTCCAACTTTGTATAAGTCCTGTTTGGACGCAAAAAATGTTGCTTGGTATACAACCTTTGTTTGGAATACAACTCAAATGCTAGAACACTGCGTGCTACCCCTGTTTACCTCTCTCGAGACAAAGCCAAGACCGCCTGTGGTATAGCGGGTCTGCGGCTTCAAAAAAAGGGCCAGGTTTTAAATCGTATAGCCATGTCGTTCTCCGTGGGCGCGATTGCACAACCGCGGATAGTTAATGAGGCAGTTGGAGCGAGTCGCACCTGCATGTGTGAGTGCGATCGTTCTCAATTACTTCATTGGCTTCCTCCGGCATGTGATTAAGGCACTGTGCCCATGGAGGTGCGGGTGGATGTATATATACGGGTCGGCACCAGGAACGGGGGGATAGATGGATCAAGGAAAAGAGGAAGATAAAGGAGGTTAAAAGACGGGAAAGACCAGTCTTAGCAGGCACTCAACTCTTCTCAGCAAGGTAAAATAAGGTTAAATTTTCATTTATTTCATCTACTGTAATTACATTTGTATTTATGTATTTTAGTATTAAGCAGTATTTAAATTATTTTATACAACCCTATCAATGTATAATATGCCAACAACAATAGGATTTTTTTTCATGGGAATGGATTAATCATTTTCCCTTTATTTCTTATGGGAAAAATTTGTTTGGTATAAGTCCTGTTTGGTATAAGTCCAAGGATCTGGAACGGATTAAGGACGTATACCGAGGTATCACTGTACAATGCTTATATGTGCTGTCCTTTTTGCTTGACCTTTTTATTTCCTCTTGACTTCTAAAACTTGATTTTTAGCTGCCAGTTTCAACCTTGGCAATACGGCTAGCATTGAGGCATAGAAACTGTGACTCATGTCGACTCCGCTACATCCCATAGTTAGCACACAATAGCTGGCAGTAAATCTCTACTAGATACAGCTCTTTCAATCCCAATCCACAGATGCCCATTTGGACTAAGATAAAATGCCTGAAAAGCCACTGCATTAAACTGAATTCACTATTATATTCATGGAACCATTCCATGACTTTGTTTTTCTGGAGGCACAACATATTATCCTTCTGAAAAACCTCTTTGAAGATGAGTACTTTGCTACCATGAATTGATCTACCTGATTAAAACAATGAAGATCTGATATATTGAAGCAATCCAATATTGCCCTACTTTTATGGTAAAAACATCTCCCACTCTATTACACTTGACTAGGCCAATATATTGTTGCCTCCTAGCAGGCTGGATCTACAAATTCACAGTTTTTGTTATAGTCCCCATAAGCACTTATGAAGAATAAGCAATAATAAAAATCCTACTTTAGTCTGTAAGCCTAATCACTTTATGCACATTGTGGATATCCGAGAAGGAGAACAGGCCTCCTGGCCGGCAAAGAGGACAGTCACTTACCTGAAGTGGAGGCCAGAGCGGAAGGACAGATGAGTTAGCCAGCTGGATGAAGAAACAACTTTGTGCCCTCTCGAAATAATATGATGGTTGGACCGGTGAAAGCTGGAAGCATTTCCATGCCCTATTACGGCAGGTGGCAGTGGTCCCCTTGCGGTGGCCCAGTTAGGACACCCACAGGTGTGCCAGGGATTTGGAGTCCAGAAGTACAACTCCATCAGAGTCCCAGGGTGCTGGTAGAGGGCACTGTCGAGGGAAGAACACCCTACTTTCTTTACAACCTGCAAGGGCTATTACACTGTGGCACTGGAAGCAGGAGACTGGCGCTTCACATTGGGGAGTCAAAGTCAGGAGGCAGCAGGCTACACCCTTGGAGGAAGGAAGGAAGGAGGAAAGAACTCTGATTTTTTTTGATGCAAATGATCATTGAAAGGTTGATTATTGTAAGGGCGTTTTGGGTGAATAAATACCTCTTATTTTATTGCAGTATTGTCTTGGTTATTACGGTGTCTGGTGGCTTGCATACATACAGTGTATACATAAATACATTCAGCTAGTTATAGAAATAAAAATGTTAATTACTACTAACTCTCTGACCTTTAGTCCCCCAAGATAGATGGTGCAAACTCCTCTTATGGAAAACAGCACCCCAGGTCACTCCACTGATGTTCTTCATTGCCATCGAAAGTTGCTGTAGCTCATTTCTTGACCGGCATGCCCCGTAGTTAATGGCTCTGAAGCCCAGTAACATGGCAGAGGAAACCAGCACCTCCTATTCTTTTGTTGCATATGACTTTCTGTTGTGCTCTGAGTGTATGACTGGTGCTTAATTTGTAGACGATCACTTACTGTCACTAGAGCTTGCCAAGTTTCCTTTGCTATCACTAGTGCTGTGGGCTTTTTTTGTCAGCAGCAGCTCATATCCATATCACTGCTTGGCATAAGGCACAGGGCCAAGTGGTGGTGGTGGTCTTCACATCTAATTCATGGGTCGCGGTTCCCGTATCATGAAATAAACTGTTAATTGACACCAGATCAAGGCTTAATGTTCAGGGGTGTGAGTTTTTATGTGACAGACAGACAAACCTTAGTATTATATAGAGACAATCAGAAATGATGAGATTAAACAGTAGAGGAAACTGAAAAGTTGTGAGGTCTCTATCAGGCTAAAGTTTTTTTTCTGAGATGTTGGAAGGAGCTACAGTCACATGAGAAGAAAACTTGTCTGCAAGCAACCTTTAAATTATTTTACACGTCACTATGGCAAACACCGTTTCAAGGCACATAACAAGTTCAGGTTACATAGTATAAGTGACTTGCTCAGCATTACACTGTGTGTCAAGTGGTGGGAATTAAACCAGTAACTATTACTACACCTACTGCCTACATGCCATTTCTACTTGCAACCAACAGAGAAGGAGTAAAATGCATGATTAATATGTGGTTTATGGAAAATAAATTCTAACCTGATTGGATGGACATTTGATAGAAAAACCATCTCAAAATTATGAAAAACTAGTCAGCTCCTCCAAAACTTTAAACTTTCCAAAAGGATGTTTAGATTGTTTTACTGTCCATTTTCCAGAAACAGTGTCTTTTACGAGTGCACAAGACACAGATGACTCTCCAAGACCTGAAGACGTTGTGCTCTTCTTTGGGCTTCATTCAGCTATTTTTCACACATTCAGCTAAGATTTTTTTTTCTTCAGGACTTTACTTACTAAAATATCTCCCCAACTTGGGGTGAGTTTTGGTTTCAGTAAGACTGCAATTTTCCAAGCACATAAAGATGAAGAACACTCAAAAGATTTGACAAGAACATGCCATTCAACTCAACCCTGTGAAAAAATGTCATTGAGATACCAGCAAGCTGAAACACACATCAACAGGTAATGTCCTCCCTGTTGGGTTTATTTGAAAGCCAGTTACGACCCAACATGCACCAGATCAGGAGATGCTTTCTCCAGTGTCATTTCTTTTTCTAGTGGCAGAAGTGAAATTTTGCCTGCTCATTGGTTGCCGCTTTCCATCCGTGATAAGGTTTGAGGAGTTGTACCTTCTGATATGCCTCTTTAGGCACCATTGTTGCTCATGGCTATTAGCTTATAGCTGTAGGAGTTGTGCCAGTCCTTGTCAGCCCATTTCATCAAGGATTTCTGAGCACTGAAATACCAGTCTTATATTTTATTTTTAATTTTACGTGAGTTCAACAATTTTTCCTACACTTCTAATAGAGTGAAACAGGAGACATTTAGCATTGTTGCTGATCTCGATACAATCATGTCAGTACATGTGGTACCCAACACCATGATAGGTTCATGCCGCTTAAATCTTTAGAGCTGTTCACTCACATGCCCAATGGTACATACTTACCTCCTTTAAATAGCATCCATTAAGAAAGGAATCTGGGCAGGATCCTGCTGTACTGCTTGCTGATATTCCCATCTTTTTCAAAATAAACACATTCTCGAAACCCTGTCAGACAAACCATGTTACGGTACATTGCAAAACAGTGCTACCACCATAAAGGTACAAGGAGGGAAAAGCAAGCACAAGGAAGCATTGGTCTCCATTAATTATCATGATAAGATGTGTGCTGTGAAAAGATGAAGGATGCTAGCTTCATTGTTGCAGTGTGCTGCCACATCCTGAAGATGTGAAGAGTGAGCCCAAACATGACTGGCACTGGTAAGAATATGACTTAAGCAGAACATTAAGGATTTACTGTATGTCATCTGCTTACAAATGACTGAAATGTCATGGAAACATTTACGAGTATTTGTGTTAGGTCAAGATCTGATCTAACAAGTCTTTACGTTATCTGTTTTTCATCACGCCTCTTTGAGCTTAACAGGAAATAATCTTAGGACTACCTCAATGGCACCTCCCTGATGCCCACAATTATTAGTTTTATTCTTTATTTACCTCGTGCCTATCTCAAGTAATTAACAAAAAAAAAATAACATTCATAGAATATATTTTAATGATTAACATAAAAGCACAAAGCCTTAGTGAAGAAATCTTAAGCCAGAACATAAAGAATCTCATTCGTGAAACGGGAGCAGAAAAAATTTGTATGTAAGCAGTTTGTAGAAGTAAATTTATGGGCATTGGGGCATTCATCAAGATTTTAGTTGCTCCCTTCTGTTCGGAACTTGGATTTTAAACCTACTGCTTGTAATGTGTGTGGAAATTACAAATGCAGCTAAATATCATTTTGGTTTTTTAACTGATAATATAATATTAACAACACCATGCAGATGTTAGGTTTGTGACCTCTAGGGTTGTATCAGCATCCCGAACCCTCGACACAACTGACACAACAACAGTAACAGATTCAAATACAATCATTTCTCTTCTTTCCAATACCATCACAGGCCCTTCTAGAATCCTCTCACTTAGCACACCACAACAATAAAAATAAGATCTTCCTCCTTCTCTGTCCTGCTCCTCTTCCTCCCAGCAAGGGTTGTCCTCTGCCTCCTGAGTTGGAGTGACCCCAATTATCTAGGACCCAGGAGTACTTCCAGTGTTAGGAAAAGGTCCGTTGGAAGCCATGTGAAAGTCCCACAGACCCTAACAGAGACATCCTGCCGGACTACAGATCCCAGCATGACCTGTGTGTGTCCATATAGGGTGCCATAGACTAGGGATGCTGGTATTTCATGTCTTAAGGGAGCAGATAATTTATATACGTCTCTGTCCTTCTGGTATAATGGGCTTGACTTAGCCCTTCCAGACATCAGTATCTCTGCTGCGTCGTTGACATCTTCTACCCATCTCTTGGTTGGGGAAGGGAGTGTCCTGCCTTCATTCCTGTCCAAGTATTGGATTAGCTTCTTGGCTGGGTAATGATATTTGAACCTTCCTGGAACCACTGCCAGCTCATGCTTGCTATCCTTTATAGGTTACTATATATATCATGACATGTGGAGGGGTTATACTTAAGTTAAATAATGTTCTTTTGCATCCTCATCTCGAGTGTTGTGTATAAAAAGGACATAACAGCACTAGAAAAACTCCAGAGAAGAGCGACTAGGATGATTTTAGTAGTATGAGCTATGAGGAGACATTGAAGGAGATGAACCTGTTCAGTTTAAGCAAACAGAGATTAACAGGTGACATGGTCAATGTGTGGAAAAATTATCAAGGAGCCAGTACAGTGGGTGCCAGCTGTTACTTTAAAATAAATTCTGCAACAAGAATATTGGAATGTGGTTCGAAGCTTGTTAAGGGTAGATTTCACACAAATGTTAGAATATTTTCATCACAAAGAAGAACCTTAGAAATGTGAAATAAATAACCAAGCAGTGTGGTGGAGTGGACCTTCAAATCTCAACTTGATGTTGCTTTGGACAATCTTGGTGAATAGGATGAACAAGCTTGTAGGGTTGAAAGCCCTGTTCTCATCGCAATTGTTCTAATGTTGTAGATGTCTTTGAAACATCAATAAACAGGGCTTTATTAAAGCCCATTGAGGCATTCCTTGTGTGATTTTGGGCTGTACAAGAAATAAATTGTTGTTTATGCAAAATTTTGAAACCAAAAGTGAAAAGTCTGACAAACAGAAGCTATGCCATCCTCATTCATTTACGGGTCATCTTTGCACTTGACTTTTTAACTATAGGAACCTCTTAACAAGAAGTTGGAGACAATTTGGTATATACCAGCACCAGCATGAGTCTCCTACTACCATTATACTTTACTGGAGGGGGAGGTAAATGAGAAGCTTAACAGGATTGCCAGCTGTCATATACTGCAGATTTCTGCATCAAAGTTCCATTAAATAATGCTATTCTGTACATGAATGGGAAAAATGATATTTTTATCAACATGTATCTCATGTGTTATACTCAGCACTGTTATGAGCATGTTACGTTGCCTGAGGATTGTTGTGAACTAAGAGACCAGGAGATGAAAATGGATGAGGTCAGTAGGAGCTGTGAGGGATCGAAATTAGGAAGCCAATAAGAATCAAGTGACCTGAGCCAAGGGGCAAAATGAAAGCAAAGGGCAGAGCCAGAAAATAAATTGTAACCAAAAGGCTAATCCTCCTACTAGGGCCTTCTTGAGTAAAAGCTAAGTACCACTAAATATTAACAAAAGATTTTGTATCCATAAGCAAAAATACATAAGCTACCATCGTTAACAGCACACAATGTGATGAAAGTGGTCACGTGACCACACTCAAAATGATGTTAAGTAAATAAAATATAACAGTAACAAAAATGTACTTTTTAAATATCAGTTTGATCATAAGCCTGACACAACAAATAAAATGTCAAGTATAAATACCTCAAAATAAGCAAAACATAAATTAAGGCATTTATTTTACAAAAATCATAACCCCTGAATTAAAGTATCTTTTACCTCCTTCTGAGCTTTTGATTTTGGTATTCCACTAAACATTGTAATAAATATATATATTGTGAGTGCCATGGAGGACACATGGGCATTGTGGCCGAGACAGAGACTGATTTCTCTTCTGGCCGCCATGTAATCTTCATCCCATCTGGGACAGAAGATGGCAGTGTGCCTCTAGGCCGATCCAAATTAGGACACGTGGGAATTGAAGTGAGGAACTGCATCCTTGTGAGGGTCCATGGGTGCCACCAGAGGGCACTGCCGAGTTAGGACAACACTGGTTTCCACGTGACCTAGGAATGCTCCCAACACGCAGTGAAGTAACACTGGAAGCATTCTTGGGTCTAAATTGAAAAGGAGCCCATTGCCTCACATTATAGAGTTAGAGTCAGGAGGCAGCAGGAGAAACCCACCAGGGCCAGTGGAAGGAGAGGAAAGCATTGATTTATCAGTAGTGTGATATTTGTGGCAGTGAACACTGAAGAAATAGGTCGGTGAAAACAAAAATGTGTTATTTTAAACCCGGAGTTGTCTTGGGTGATATTTGTCTGAGGTTCGAGGCTCAGTGGTGCCCCCTTGAGGTTACAATTCATATATATTTTTACCTTAGCTAAAATAGTCACTACCTGAGCATTATGTAAAGTCTTTTTCTTCTTTATTCTTCTGGTTCACTTTTGCAGACCTTACTTCCATATTAATATTTACCTCCTTGTGTTAGTCAACTGGGCATTGATGATTATGGATTTATGCTAACTGAGTAATGTGAACGTGTTGGTCATTTCTAAATGATTTAGCCTACACAGGAGGTTTCAGTCAAATCTAGGTTCAATACAGCAGTTCTGAATCTATTTTAGTGGGACCATCTCTTAATTATTTATAAACTTTCATAATGAAAGTCAAAGAAATTTAGAGGTTTGAAAGCTTAATAAACAATAGCAATCTAGTAAAGATATGTAGGTTATGTTTGATATTGCAGTAGATCAAAGAGTGAGAACAGAGGGATGGAAAACCTGAGTAGTCCCAAGAGGCTTTGTAAAGAGGTGTCCAAAAGGTCTCTGAACATCCATAGATTTACAGGAGTTTGGATGCTCAGAAAGCTAAATCTACTGATTGGGAGCAAAAACTGAATATCAGCATACATATAGTATTTAGTATGGCTTTTAAGAGCCACGCCAGTCAACGAAGAGGCCAAAGAAGAAGAGAAACAGTTCTGAGTCTCTGTTCTGAAAGCATATAACACAGACATTAGCCATAAGACAAAATTTTATTGTATCAAATTCTGAGGTATAAAATACTGCCGATATGAAATGTGACCATGTGAACATTATGTATGAAATTATGTATTACACTTTATGATGTTATGACAAACCCATAGGAAAAGGTTGATCTTTGATGGCTCATGATACTTAAAAGAGATTCACATCTAGATTAGATAAACGTTAATAATCCCAAGGGGAAAAGAAATATAAATGCATACAGCAGCGGAAACATTGAATACAAGGATACAGACTCACAGGGCAGATAATACAGCCAATCAATCAATCGATATGTAAATAAAAATAAATAAATATAAATAAATGTATATTGTTCCGATAATTCAAAATTAATTTAATGAGTACTTCCACATGAAGCATTGAATTGCCTGATAGTAGTGGGTAGAAAAGACCCCATTGGGTGCTTCTTAGTACACCATAATGGAACGAGCCTGTGGCTAAATTACTCCAAGACAGCACCTTGTGGAGGGGATAAAGGAGATTTTCACGATGGCATCTGATTTTGTAATCGTCCGTGTTTGTACAACAGCTTCCAGTGTGTCCAGGTTTTGCCCTGTGCTTTATTGATAAGTTTGTTCAGGCCTTGTGCTTCTTTTGAGCTCAGGTTGCTTTCCCAGGAGACTGCAGCATAGAACACCACACTAGCTACTATGGTCTGGTATAACATTTCCAGCAGCTTGCAAGTGCAGTCTGCTCTGGTCCCTCGTGTCCAGTACTATCGTGTTGTCAGATCAGTCCAGTTCTTTGTTTATGTGAACCCCCAGGTACTTGTAGCTCTGCACCATTTCCACGTCCTCCCCCTGAATGGTGACCATTCTCGGAGGCCCCTTAGCACACCAGAAGCTAAGTACACCACCGACTCTTTTGTTTTGCTGATTTTGACTTAGAGGTTGTTGTCTCTTTACCACAAAACAAAGTTCTCCACAACCTACCTGTGAACTGACTCATCTCAGTCATTAATACAGCCTATGATAGAGGAGTCATCTGAAAATTTCTGTAGATGGCAAGCACTGGTTTGTGCTGGAAGTCTTTTGTGCAGAGGGTAAACAGGAAGGGACGCTGCACAGTTCTCTGAGGTTTCATTCTGGAATCAAATCTGTCACAGATGTTTCTCCTAAAATTCCTTAGGAGAAATAGCTTTAGAAAAAAAGTAGATACAACTGATGTAAAAGGAATCAAACTTATGAAAGTGGTTTGAAAAAGCATGTTATATTTTCTGAGATCTCTTTCTAGTCTTGTTTAAACACGTATTGTTGGACTGACACCTTTCTCCAACAAGACTTACAACATTTGGTATGCACTTGGTTACATTTCTTTTCTTTTTCCAATTAGAACACAGGTAGACAAAGTGACTTGCTCATAGTCACATGGTGTCAGTAGTGGGATTTGCCCAAAACCTCGCAGTTTGACATCCAAAGTCTTAAGCACAATGCCACACTTCCAGCATGAATATGCACTAATTGGAGCCCAGCAATATAAATTAGAACAACTAATAAAAGTATTCAGAATTGTAAGAACTACATTTTTTCAATCACAGTAAAGTGTTTTCTTACCACAAAGAACTGTCCATTGTTGTGTACAGACCACGGGCCCTGTCCGGCCGGGACATTAAATGAATGGAAGGCTCTGGAGAGAGAGCATGTTCAGAGCATGGGACTCTATAAGGCAGCCCCACTGAGTTGCTGTGACATCACCGATTCCCACAGAGCACACTGGGAATTGGAGTTCACTGCAGCCCTGTTGGGTTCCATGGCAGCCGCCAGGGGGAGCTGCAGAGCCCAACTTTGGGCTTTCACCACACCTGGGAGTGATCAAAGATCTCCTTACCAAGCCATCTGGAGCACTCCCAGGTGCGGCTTAAAAGGAGCCAACTGTCACAACTCTGAGAGCCAGAGTCAGGAGGGAGTGAGACGAAGCTTGCCACAGGAGAAGTGGAGGCGAAGGACAAGAGAAAAAAAGAGAGAGCGAAGAAGAAGAGAAGAAAGTAGTGTGTTTAAGTGTACTTTATTTGTCAGGTGCTGCTGTGGGGAACAATAGGGAAGTGTTTCCCCTCGATAACTGTGTTGTTCTTTGAATTTGTGCCTGGTGTCTGTGTGTGTCGGGTTTGGGCGACTGGTGTGTCTCCTGCAGGCCACACCATATATTTCACCAGATATCACAGAGCACACAATGCAAATATTTTCAAATTACAAAAAAATAAAAATGTCCAGACACTGTTTGGAAGATTTGAACCTATTGTGTGACTCTGCTGATACTCAAGAGGAGAACTTTGTGAGAATATCGGGGTATTTTCTTCCAAGGAGAGAAATCTGAGAAGCATAAAACCAAAGAACATGTCTCCATTTTGTTTCTTTCGGATCCCATTGTTGTCTAGAAGAATCCAAAAAGATATTAAGTATATGTCTTTTTTATTTTTTTCATTCCTATGAGAACTGAAATTAAACACAAAGGGAAACGAAAACATCTTTCATTGAAAGTAGAGAATTTTATGATTGAAAAACGATAATTAAGGTATAACTTGCCAGAACGACCACACTTTGGTAGAACAGCTATTTACCACCTGTATAACGATAATAAAATAAATAATAATATTAATAATTCATTTATTTATATAGCACCTTTCCCATCCTCAGGGCATGATTTAAAGGTGAAAATAGCGTACAAAATAGACATCACTGCTCATGAAAGTAGGCTTGGATCACAAATGAAGTGTTTCACACACACACATTTAAGTCAGACGAGTAAGGTGAATCTCAACATTTTTTCATAAATGCACCACTGCGTCAAATCAAACTTCTCTGAGACCATCAAAGCACAAACTTACAGTCCTCATGACACTGAAGTGCTACTGGAAGCAGCAAACTGCAGGTCCGCAGACGTGAGAGCAAGACATCAGTGCACCTTCCACTGATACTGAGTCAGAAACAAGTGGTAGATGATAGTAAGGAGGAGGTATACAGTAGTGAGTTTGGCAGTGCTCTCAGCTGCAGTCCTCTAACATGGTGGGGAGAAAAGCAGCCAAATTCTCAAGGCATGTTTTTCGGGTCAAATCAAACATCTGCTCCTCCTATGTCAATACCCAGTGAGTGAAGGGGATATTGTCACAGAGGAGATGTCTCAGCTTCATGCGGAGTGTCGATGTTCTCATTTTTCTTAAAAGGAAATATAAAATTGTAAATTCTTCATAGATCCAGTCACGGCCCACAGCTAAGGACAATCATTGTGTGAGCAATGCTCAGTGTTAATTCTAAAAACAACAAGGTACAATCAAATTAGGGTGATTTTGCACTGCAGCCACTTTATATTGTACAGCCGGTGTATAGGGTCATTATTGTCATATTCAGTAAAATTCTTTCTTGTGTGTGATGTGCCACTTAATGTACTGCAAATATTTTATGCTAATATTTAAGGTTAGCTTAATACTAAAGAAAAGGCTTACAAAAACATATGTTAAAACTGGTCTATCTGCACATTGATTTGAATTTATTTTGTAGGGCTTTAATTTATGAATATCTATTAATACAGTAAGTGACACTAAACACACAGTGCATTTCTTTTATGAAAATTTCATATTGTGGTAATATCATATTGTGAAGCCTGAATTGCAATATGAATTGTATGGTGGCATAAGTATTTTGTTTCATGCCTAATACACATCATTGTAAAATTTATTAAATATTTTATTGTATATTTTAAGAAGTGATACCATTTCCACTTAAACTCTACAATTAGAAAATATTATCCGGATGTCAGTAAAGATACAAACACTAATCAAATCACTAACCATATTGGTAGAACTGAACGGGATCAGTCACCATGGGAGTTCTGAAACTACAGATGTGGACAAATGTATTGGTATCTCTTGGTAAAAAAAAAAATGAACTCACAATTGTGCTGCTTGAAACTGACAAAAGCAATTGGCACCCATCATTATTTATTCCATATTAAAAAAATAAGACGTTACTTTAGAGCTCTGATTCAAATTAAATATTTAAAATAATAACACAAATGAAAATGGCATGGACAAAAATTATGGGACTCTTCATTTTGTTGCACTGCCTTCAGAGGCAATCAGTGCAAACAAGTGATTCCTGGAGCTCTCAGTGAGACCGCTGCACCTGCCTACAGGTACTTTGGCCCACTTGTTCTGAGGAAACTGTTCCAGTTGTGTCAGGCTTGAAGGGGGCTTCTCCAGACTGCATGTGTCAGTTCTTTCCATAGATGTTCAGTAGGATTCAAACCAGGGCTCCTAGAAGGCCACTTCAGAATAGTCCAATGTTTTGTTTTGAGCCATTGTTGGGTGCTTTTAGTGGTGTGTTTTGACTCCTTATCCTGTTGAAGGATCCATGTCCTGCGAATGAGGCAGAGCTTTCTGACACTGAGCAGTACATTTCACTACAGAATGGCTTGATATTCTTGAGATTTCATTGTTCCCTGCACAAAATCAAAGCACCCCATGCCAGATGCAGCAAAGCAGCCCCAAAACATAATTGAGTTTCCTCCATGTTTCACAGGAGGTAAGGCGTTCTTTTCTTTGAAAGCTTCATTTTTTTTTCCTTCTGTGGACATAGAGTTGATGTGACTTTCCAAGATTTTGTCTCATCTACCCAAAGAACGTTCACCCAGAAACATGGTGGCTTGTCAATATGCATTTTTATGTTTTCTTTCAACAGTGGACTGCTCCTGGGTCTTCACCCATTGAGCACACTGTCACTCAAACAATGATGGTGCTATCACACACTGATGGACCTTGACCTTGAAGTTCAGCTTGTATCTCTTTGGAAGTTGTCTTTAGCTTTTTGTCTACCATTCTCATTATTCTTCCGCCTGATCTGGCATTAATTTTCCTATTACAACCGCATCCAGGGAGGTTAGCTACAGTCCCATAGACCTTAAACTTTTTAATAATATTTGCAACTGTTGTCCCATTAACATCAAGCTGTTTGGAGATGGCCTCATAGCCTTTACCTTTGACATGCTTGTTGTGTCTGCTACGGAAGAAAACACACGAGACCAGTTGCTTCTCCAAACTCCAAAAACTCTTTACTCACCCTGTTTACTTACAGTGCGCAAACTCCAATTGTCACAGGAGCAAATCAACAGCCAATCCCCTCTGTGTATTCTAATGACCCTCCCAACATCACATTTTCCCCCCTTCCAAAAGAGAAGAAGAAAAAAACAAAATTATCTATGTACTAAAAGGTAGTCACATAGTTTTTCAAATAGGCTGGTTGTTGTCGGACCCTAGGAGGCCGAGCAGCTGCAGCAACAATCTCGTCTGAATGTTGTGTTGGCAGGTCAGCCGGAGCTAGACAGAGCCTTCCAGGTGAAGTAGGAGCAAAAACAGTAGAGGAGGTCATATTTCTGTCCTCCAGACATGGCTGAAAAGTTGAAACAACTGTTTGTGATGATGGTGGCATGGGCGAAAGAACTTTCCTGAGGCAGCTAGCATGCCATCTGGAACCATCCTCCAGTAAAAAACTTGTAGGGCCTAAACAGCACATAACACGAATTGGTGCCGACCAAAAGGGCAACAACTTATTATGTCGTTGGGGTCTTCTAACACGTACCCAGTGATGCAATTGTATGTGTTGAGAACGGGCACGGCGAGTTTTATCCACTCTCTGTTTCATTCTGGCTTGTTTACTGTTAACTGAGGCTTGTAAAGCTGAGGGAAGTTTGGTCATGGTGCAAGGGCTCAATGTGTCCAAAGGAGGCTGCAGCTCCCGTCCTAGCATCAGGAAAGCTGGGGAAATACCTGTGGTAGAATGTTGGGTTGCTCAATAATGAAGAAGAGTTTCCAGTAGTAATGTGTGGAAGGGAAACCCCTGAGTCAGGTGTGCACGAATACCATTTTTTAAAGTCTGATTGAAGCGTTCTACACCACCATTTGCCTGTGGGTGATATAAAGCAGTACGAATAAGTTTCAATCCTCTTTCTGATAGAAATGATTGGAACTCATGTGAGGCAAACTGTGGGCCATTGTCTGTAGTTATAACATGAGCCCGTCCCCACCGAGCAAACAAATTAAATAGAATGTCTATTGCAACTTTTGATGTAATGGAGCCCACAGGAAAAACTTCAGGCCACTTCGAATGTAAATCATAGACCACAATCAGAAACCTCTGGTGATGTGGAACATCATGCAGTTCTCCACAAATGTCAAGCTGGAGATGTTCCCATGGATGAGAATGCCAAACCAAAGGCTGAAGAGGAGGGGTGGGTGGCAAACCTGTCTTACCACTTAAAAGGCAGGCTTCACAGTCACGGACAAGGGCTTCAATGTCCCGATCAATACCTGGCCACCATACGCGTTCGTGACATCGCTGCTTTACTTTGACAATGCCAAGATGACCCTCATGTGCCATTGACAAGACACGGCCCCGGAGTGGTTCTGGAATGACAGCAATGTTTCCTCTTGCAATGCAGCGATCATTCCAAATAGACAACTCATTTTTCACTCTAAAGTAAGGCTCCAGTTCAGAGGACACTCTGGATGGCCATCCATTAGTGATGTAGGCATGAAGGGTTTTGAAAAGGGGATCATTTTTGGAGATTTCTTGCAGTTCCTGAAGGGACACAATATCTTGAAGGGGACAGTGCAGCAGCTGTACCAGATCTGCCTACATGTTTTGGTGTAGTTCTACAACTGTTTGCACAGTCATTGTGCGTGACAGCATGTCAGTGACTGCATTTTCTCTTCCTTGGGTAAACTGTAGAGTGAAGTTATAATGTCACAGACGATCTGCTCATCGAAAAATCTGCAAAGAATGGTGGCCAGTGCCACTGGTGGTCAGCAAAGTTGTGAGAGCCTGATGGTCAGTACGAAGTGTGAAGTGCCTGCCATACAAATAAACATGCCAACACTCACAGGCCCAGACACATGCTAAGGCTTCCCACTCCCCTACTAAATACCTTTGCTTCATGAGTGTCAGAGCACGAGAAGCAAAAGCAACAGGACATTCATGTCCATCTTATAGATAGATAGATAGATAGATAGATAGATAGATAGATAGATAGATAGATAGATAGATAGATAGATAGATAGATAGATAGATAGATAGATAGATAGATAGATAGATAGATAGATAGATAGATAGATAGATAGATAGATAATCAATGGCTCTGTATTAGATAGATAGATAGATAGATAGATAGATAGATAGATAGATAGATAGATAGATAGATAGATAGATAGATAGATAGATAGATAGATAGATAGATAGATAGATAGATAGATAGATAGATAGATAGATAGATAGATAATGAATGGCTCTGTATTAGATAGATAGATAGATAGATAGATAGATAGATAGATAGATAGATAGATAGATAGATAGATAGATAGATAGATAGATAGATAGATAGATAGATAGATAGATAGATAGATAGATAGATAGATAATGAATGGCTCTGTATTAGATAGATAGATAGATAGATAGATAGATAGATAGATAGATAGATAGATAGATAGATAGATAGATAGATAGATAGATAGATAGATAGATAGATAGATAGATAGATACTTTATTAATCCCAAGGGGAAATTCACATACTCCAGCAGCAGCATACTGATAAAGAACAATATTAAATTAAAGAGTGATAACAATGCCAATAACAATGCAGGTATACAGACAGACAATAACTTTGTATAATTTTAACGTTACAGTCTGGGAAGACCCCCGTATCTAATGACGAGTTTACTATGTCAAGAATATTATCAATTAGCACGCTGGATACTTCTTTGAAAAAACTTGTTGGTATTGGGTCAAGGATGCAGGTGGAGGGTCTCAGTTGAGAAATTATTTTATATAAATCAGGTAAATCTATCCTGGTGAAAGAATTTAATTTGTTTATAATTGAGTACCGGGGTTTAAGAGGATCAGTATTGGGGACATGTACTATGTTATTTCTAATATCATTCATTTTTTAATTAAAAAATATAGCAAAAGCCTCACAAGTTTCACTGGAAGTATTTTGGAGGCATTCCATTGAGTGACCTGGATTTAGCAGATGATCAATTGTAGAGAAAAAAATTCTAGGATTACTAGCGTTGTTATTTATAATTTTAGAGAAATAGCAGTGCTTCTCAAGACGGACTATGTTGTTATATTCTGTTATTTTAACCTTCAATATCTCATAGTGGATAATCAGTTTATTTTTTCACCATTAATGCTCAGCTCTTTGGCATGTTCTCTTTAGATCAGACACTCTTTGGGTTTTCCATGGTATAACAGTGCTAGAAGATTTTTAACTATCTTTTCAGGTGCGACTATGTCAGCAGCAGCTCTCACCTTAGTAATAAAATTTCCCACCTTACTATTTACATTATTCCCACTATTGTAGTAAGCACTACAAACAGACTGGTTGCTTCAGAAGGCTGTGATAAGTAAAAAGCACAGAGACACAGGTTAAGTGTTGGGAAGCCTCACCATATACTGGTTTTAGGTTCCAGTACAGTCAAATGGTCATAAATCAACTCAAACATTTGACAACAAACAAAAAAAGGCTCTGACTTATATGGAGGCTATACAGGAAGTATAATTAACAGCAGCTGGTGTCGTAGAAGGTAGTAGTGGCCGGAGAAGACATCAGTAGCAGAGAGATGGAACTGAGGATATCAGAAGGGGACCAGAAGTGAGGTATTTGCTTGGATCCGGAAGAGGAGCCTTCTTATTTCATCGGGATGGTGGTGGATATTGGAGTGTTATGTCAGGTAGGAATGCTTTTTTATTCTAATGTTTTTCTGTGGATGGAAGTAGAGAAAAGCATTAGTACCCCGTTCCAGTTCCCCCTCTCTTGGTTTTTCATGCACTATTTTGACTGTCCCCTAATCGCGTGTGCGTGACAAGGCCTACAGCACTTTGTCAATGAGCTTTAAGGGGACCAACAAATTTGCCCATCTCCGTAAATCCAAGTCAGACTACATGTAAATAAAGCTACATTTAAGAAACTATGTATCATTATAAAAAGAGAACATTCCACCACAAACATCAGAATGCAAAACTAGTTATCATGTCAGGGAAATTTTTAACTCTGGCACTGGATCTGTTAGCATTTCAGTAAAGAATAAAAATCAAATTCAACCAAAATGCTGAAATAAATAAAAATGAAAGATAACATTTTCTTCTTCTTCATCTTTTTCCACTTCTAAGTGTAGTTAATGTACTTTATCAGCCTTCTCCAAACAGCTTAGTCCTGCACCTCCTTGCCAGTCAAGCCCTTTTCCTTCAGATCTTCTTTTACTTTATCCATTCACCTCCACTTAGGCCTCCCTCACTTTCTCTTCCCCTGTACTTTCATTCCCATCACTCTTTTGCCCACATATTCATTGTCTCTCCTCATCACATGTCCGTACCACTTCACTGTACTTTCATTTACTTCCTTAGCTATCTCTCCCACTTTTGCTGTACTTCTGATTGTCTCATTTCTTATTCTGTCCTTTTTAGTAACTCCACACATCCATCTCAACATTTTAATTTCTGCCACATCTAACTTCTTCTCTAGTGCTCCCTTTACTGTCTGTGTCTCAGCTCCATAAACCATTGCTGGTCTTAAAAACCTGACTTTTAACCGTCACCTTAATTCTTTGATCACACAATACTCCTGATAACCCTATTTCAATTGTTTCATCCACTTTGCACTCTATGGGTTATCTCTGTACTCAGTTCTCCATTTTGGGCTACCACTGATCCTAGATATTTAAATGTATCCACTTTTTTCAACTGCTCTCCCTGCAGGCTAACTTCTGAATTCTGATCATAGTTAAACCAAACATTCTGTCTTATTCTTATTTATCTTCAACTCTCTATCTTCCAAAGCTCTTCTTCATTCTTCCAACTTCCTCTCCACTTCTTCCATTTTGGTACTACACAACACAATGTCATCAGCAGAAGCCTGCACTGAGGGATTGGTCTTTTACCCAATGTCTCAACACATCCATGAGCAGATCAAAGAGGTAAGGACTTAAAGAAGATCCCTGGTGCAGACCTCCTCTAACTGGGATCTTGTCTGTTACCCCAACACTCCTTATAACCCAAGTCCTCACACCCTCATATCCTCTCACCCTTCTCTGGTACTCCTTTCTCTGTCATGCACCTCCAGACCTCTTGATGTGACACTGTAGCAAAAGCCTTCTTCATATCTATTTTTCTCAGTGCTTCCCTATATAAGCTGTCTCAATGCAAAGACTGCATCAGTTGTTCCTCTGCCTGGCATAAAATCCAGATGTTCATCTTGTGTGACATTAGCTTTACTCAACTGTGCTTTCCACAATCCTGAATATCTTCTCTGTATAAATGGGTTCAATCACACTGTTCCTCCACTCCTCTGCTATTTTCTTCTGTTCATAGATCTTCTGCATTAGATCTCACAATACATTTACTCCCACTTCTCCTAAACTATGGTATTAAAGATAAAATAAAATTGTGGCCCAGGGTGTCACTACTCCATACTCTGATCATTTTCAGTGTCAGCATATCTATGTCTAAAAATTTATAAATAATAAAACAGTCATCAGAGCTCACTTTACAGCAGTAAAAATGTCTGCAGGAGACTGAAGGTAGGTGAGATATTGATATATTAGCTCATCCCACTGCCGATTTGTCGATTCCTTCCATTGGTGAAAAAATGGTTTAGATTAAAAAAAAGGATACAGGCAACTACTATAGATAATTTAATTCTCAACCACTTTGATCAAAAGCAGTGTTTTCTTACAACAAGCACACATTACCATTTACAGCAAAACCTTTCTCTGCAGTAAACATTAAATGATGACAGGAAACACGTGCAAAAGCTGCAAAATCCTTCAAACAAACTTTGTAGATCTTTTCATTTTATACATTTTATTTTGAAATGTGTTTGAAAGTGAACTTTAAGGTTTTCTTCCTGTAGAGTAAAAAGAAAAATAAAGATAAATCATATCTATGCAAAGCAGAAGTTCCCATGCACTAGTTTGTTTAAAATCTGTAGAGCTTCTGCAACATATTTTATCATAATTGATTATCATTTCATGAGTTTTGTGTGTCATGGACAGACACACACACATGCATGTGCACACCCACACACACACACACACACAAATACAGAGCAGGCCTCAATCTTGAACTGGAAAGGGGTGTCTTAAATGTGGAAATCTGTGGATCTGTGACCCCATTGCAATACTTTCTTTTATAAGAACTTTAGGGGAAAAAAGAAAACAGACCATCCATCATGTTGGAAAAGATAAAAAAAGAAAAACAAACAACATCAGTCGCCATGTTGGAAAAGATAAAAAAATGAGACAACATCTGCCACAGAATTAACATAGATAATGAAATTAAATTAGATCATTTACTGTGTCAGCTGGAATACAGAATGATCAACCACAATGTTAATAAATAATAAGCAACTTTCTTGTGAGAAAAAGATATTAAGAAAGAAGAATCACATATAAATCATTTAACCAGCATTGCTCAGGTAATGAAAATAAACCAAAATGGGCAGGATCACCAGTAGCGTAGCGTGGGTGTCAGCCGCCCGGGGCGGAGGAAAATTCCGCCGCCCCCTTATTTAGGTATGGCTCAAATTTTTACAAGATATTATTATTATTTATTGTGAAATTTTGCCGCCCCCTAAAAGTGCCGCCCGGGGCGGGCCGCCCCTGCCGCCCCCACTATGCTACGCCACTGAGGATCACCAAAAATATTACTCCAGTGCAGAATTAGACCAGAATAGCTGCCCTGCTAATACTAACCATAATATAAAAATTGTTTCAGATAGAAAATTAGGCAGGATTGGTCGCTATGTTGGTTAAGAAACAAATCTGTAATTTACATGTATATGTCAGTAAAAAGCCAAAAGGAATCACTCAATCGTGAATTTAAAAATATACTCTCAGGATGAGTAAAGACATCTTATCAGTAGAGATACCAAATCAGACAGGATGGGTCACAAATATCAATTAAGATTCAAGTCTGTTCTATTCAACCTTTTCTTATATTTTATCTTCCTATTGATATCTTTTGTTTGCTAGGTCTTTTGTTTTCCCGGTCACACAAACATTTTATCTAAAGTGTATTGTTCTCTCTAATACAGTTCTTTCAATTGCATCTTGAAGTTCAGAGAACATCAAACATTTGACTGTACCCTCTGTGTAAATTGTTTTTAAGTGTTGCCATTTAATTTTATCAAAAAAAATGATTATCTTGAGTTTCACCTTCTTCATATTCTGATGTATACAAGACTTTATATTCTTTTAAGATATTACTAATTTCTTTATGCTCCCTGATTTTAGCTCCAACTGCATTGTTAATATCTGTTAACCATTCAGTCATCCATTTTCTGACACTTATCCAGGTCATGGGATGCCCGGATGTCTCTTTTACATGCCATGTCCTCCAACTCCTTCGGGGGGATACCAAGGCCTTTCCAGGGCAGTCACGAGATATAATGTCTCCAGCGTGCCTTAGGTCTTCTCCTGGTTGGGCATGCCCAAAACACCTTCGGAGAGAGGTATCCAGGAGACATACTAATCAGATGCTTGAACCACCTCAACTGGCTCCTTTCAATGTGGAGGATTAATGTCTGTGCTTTTAATCCCATCTATAAGGCTGAACCCAGACATCCTGTGAAGGCAACTTGTATCTGCAATCTAGGTCTTTCAGTTACTACCCACAGCTGACCTGTGGTGAGGGTAGGAATGTAAATCATCTGGTAAATCGATCACCACAACTGACCAGTACAATGTCTGCTTGACTGTGGACTCTGTTCCAATCCACCTGTCAATCTCCTGCTCCCTTCTTCCCTCACTCATCAATAAGACCCCAAGATACTTAAACTCCTCCTCTTGAGGCAGCAAATCACCCCCAACCTGGAGAGGGCACTCCAGTCTTTTCCATGTGAGAACCAGGACCTTGAACTTGTATGTGCTTATCTTCATCCTGGCCACTTCACACTCAGCTGCAAACTACTCATGTGAGTTTAAGTTCTCAGGCCAATAAAGCCAGCAGGACAACATCATCTTCAGAAATCAGGGATGCAATCCTTGGAGACCCTCCACCCCATGGCTGGACTTAGAATTTCTATCCATCAAAATCATGAATAGAATCAATGCTGAAGGACATTCTTGGTGGAGTCCCACATCCACCAGGGACAAGTCTGACTTACTGCCAGCAATGCAAACCAAGCTTTCACTCTGCCCACGACAGCAGGTTTGGTTCCCTATTCTCCCACAGCATCCCCCCACAGGACACCCTAAGGGACTCGGTCGTATGCCTTTTCCAAGTCCACAAAACACATGTAGTCTGGCTGGGTATACGCCCATAAACCCTCTGGAATTCTTGTGAGGATAAAAAGCTAGTCCAGTGTACCATGACTGACGAAATCTGCATTGTTCCTCCTGTATCTGAGTCTTGACCAACAGTCGGATTCACTTTTACAGAACCCTGGCCTTCACAGAATGTTGAAAGGGCATGTCAGCCAAGACAGCCAATAAACAACCTCTACTATTAAATTCTGTATCTGCTGTGCTAAAATCTATATTTGTGATTTGATGTAATTTGTAGAAAAGTTTCTGTCTTTCTCAGATATACAAGAAGGTACATTCCATTTTCAGTGATAACCATTTTCATAAGTCACCAGCAGTCTTTCAAATTTTGATTACCCAAAGAAATCTCTGAGATTAACTCTAAGACACATGCACCCAGGCATTTTTTAAAACGTAGCTTTTTGTATGCATTTTGGCCTGCAATTACGGTCCCTGAAAACAGATCTTTGGAAAAACTCCTGCCAGGATGAAGATGTTTAGAAGCTCCATCTTCTCTATTTACGTGTGGAGTGGGAAAACAGAGTTTTTGGCTTGTAACATGTATCTTCTTTGCTTGATGTCAGTAATCTGTTTTGTTTACATGAGTTAATTTCGTGCAATGGTGGGCATAGTTGAAGTAGTGCTGGTCTTAACCTTGTTAACAGGACTTTTTACATGTTTACATTTAAACATGCAATTACTTTATCATTATATTCCACAACAGAGGAGTCAGAATGTACTATGGAGATCACTGATACATCAAATACTCCAACCTCTAGTTGGCGGGACAACTTTGAAAATGAAGTGGTTGTGTCAGAATAATGGTGAGGGAATTTTTGTTTGTTAAGAACATCGCTGTTGTCTTTGAGTGAGCTGCTTCACCCACACTTTTTAGGAAAGACAACTGTAATGAGATCGCCTGTCAGTGTTGTCAAAAAAGTTGCCTGCACACTCTACTTTTTGTGAGAGTAAGGTACGTAGTTGTGTGTGGCAGACTATGTGTGTTCAAAGTAAAGAATGTGTGTGAGCATGGTAGATTGTGAGAGGTAGAGAGTGTGTGTGTGATATACCAGTCAAACCAACTCACAGTCCGTGTAGTGTGGTCCTGAACATGTGCAAAAATCAAGTGGCAAGTTGCCTTAAGTTAAAAATTGTTCTTTCAATGAAACCACTGTTAACTCTTAACTGTTAACTTAACTTAACTTTAACTTAATTGTTGAAAATAAAAATGGTGTATGCTGTATGTGGTTATCATTTCCTAACTTGTGAGTTTACAGAACACATAGTTTACAAAACTGTTCCTTATGTTAATCAATCACTCAGACATCTGTATAAGTTTCAAACTTTTTTTGTTGGATAAATTCTTCATTTTGTTGACACTGACAGAAAAGCAGGAATCCTGAAAAAGGGCTTATGTGAAGGAAATGTTTCCTAATCCTTGCACAGGTGGAGTGAAGGAAGAGGTGTGTGCGGTGATTCGCTTACAGAAGTGTTATGAGGTGTGTCAGGTATTGTGTTGGGTAAAAGTGAACAAGGTGTGGTGTGTAGTCAGACTGTATCACAACTCCTGGCTTCAGGGATTAACCAGGATGTGGCCGTCCATCAAACGCATTTCTGTTTTTTGTCTTCTGTGTACTCACCTGCAAAATTATCTCACAAGCACATGATATTTGCTACACGAAAGGCTTTTTTGTGCCCACGTAATAATATTTTGTGAGCATGTGAGCTTTCTCATGTGCATGCAAAAAGATCTCGTGAACATGACAAGTAAGATTTGTTTTTGTTTTCCCATCTCTTTTTACAGGCTCTTTAGCAATCCCCATTCTTCATGAAAAAGTGAAACGATTTTTTTTCCTCGACTATCACTACAGACAATGCAGAGTAAACAAGAGATAAAAAAATAGTACAAAATATAAGTTAAAAAACACATATGACATCTCATCGAAATTCACATGAGAGACTGAGGTTATCTGGAAGTACAGTAGGTTCTGTGGTCTGAGGAATTAAAATTGAAATATTTTGGCCATCAGACTGTAACGGCCGACCCCTTTACCCAGCCGGCAGCTACACCTCCAAGACCTGTGGCCTGGATGATTTACTGAGACTGAATCTAACTATCAAGCCATACTTCTAACCAATTAAACTTTTCCCCACAATCGACGGTGAAAATATAAGTACACAAAAGCAGGATGTAAAATTAAACGGATTAAATGTATTAAATGAAATAAGACATGCAAAAAATAGAAAACAGATATAAATATAAATATAAATATCCCTCCACCCCAGCAACAACAAGACACCACCAAATATAAATACAACAAAAACCCTCCCTTGCCCCTGTAACATATAAACACACAACACGAATAACAAAAATTGAATGATATACGGAAATGAATGTGAACTTGAGTCCGGTAATAAAAAACTGTCCTGAATGCGGTTGACTGAATTAGCGAAAAATGAGTCGTTTGATTTTCCCCGGACAAAATGGAGCAGCCTCACTGTGAATCCTCGGTGCGTGGTGGATGATTAATTCCGACCCCGGGGTCTCCCGTGATGAGGTTCTTGAAGCAAGTCCGGCGGATAGAAAAACAAACTGGATGGAAATGCGCGATGTGGAATATAACAGGTACAGATGGCTCGTGGTCGTGAATGTGAAAAAATCTCCTTCTCTCCTCTCCTCTCCTTCTCCTCCTGCTGGCTTAAATAGTCCTGTGACGGCAGTAATTGATTAATCGTGAACAGGTGTTTTCCAGGTTTGCGGCTGTGGTCTCCTTCCATCATCCGTCCCCCTTTTCGGGGACGGCATTAACTGATACACATACAAACAGCAAACGGGACAATGAAACGAGACGTACTCAGAACTGACATTTACAATACTAACTATGTGGCCCCGCTACAAGACTAAACACCATGAAGAAAGGAAAGTGCACCGTTTTAACTATTTGAATAAGAACATACCGGTTATAAATAGTTATGCTTTTATCGACTGCTTTTACTTTAGTGTAGCACTAAGGCACCACACCACTTACAACAATAAGAAAACTTCCAAGGGGGTGAATACTTTTTGTAGACCCTGTAGTCTGGATCATTTGTCTTATAAGTAAAGACACAAAACAAGACAGGAAACAACAATAAACATTTAAAAATGAAACGTTTGACAGAATATACCACAATAAGGCTTAACAATGTTTGTCCTCACAGGTGGCGCAGTGGTAGTGCTGCTGCTTTGCAGTAAGGAGACTGTGGGTTTGCTTCACGGTTCCTCCCTGTGTGGATAGCGCTTTGAGTACTGAGAAAACAGCTATATAAATGTAATGAATTATTATTATTTATTAAAATCAAACACAAGAATCTGCAATGATGTTCATACATCCATGGCAGATTACAGGTAATATAGTCATTCACTCTTAGCCACCAGGCCTCTAAAAATACAAATTTAATGACAATGGTTGATAAAGATACACAATTAAGAAGAATCAGCTTTAATGACCATAACAATATAAACACACTGCCAATCGATCATCGGGTCAGCAAATAAAGATCAGCTCGTCAAGTTACAGAATCAGGAGACATCAGTCCACACGTTATTCAAAGACTGAATAAGAACCTGATTGAGGCTTACAAATTGCAGTTTGTATTCAGGCTGAGAAACAGAAGCCTGCCCAGAACATTTTCCGACAAGCCTCAAGCCTCAGAGTTCTTATTGTGTAGGGCAGCCCGCTTGAGACTAATGAGGCATGCAATGGCCAAGTTGACAAGCTGCTGGGTCAATACAGAGACTATTTCAAAGGTGGCTTCTGACATATGAATTCATTTTCATCTTTACAGGGTGAAGAACTAACAGATGCCAAAAGAAAAGTTCAAAATATTACACTATATACTGTATTAGTATTATTTATGTAGCACATGCCTTTATCAAAAGTGACTTAAAAAAGCAAAACATAGTATTGTGTGCAAATTACTGTTAAGATCCTAGAGTGACACCATTCCCCTTTCATACTCATTGTTAAGCAGACCTTAAAAGGTACAGTCAGGTACAGCAGCCCTTTCTTGTATGTCTGTTACCAGAACAGGCAGGAGAAAAGTTACACATTTATTTCTATATTATACATAATGTTTCAATCTTCAAATATTAAAACAAGGGCCATAAACAAAAAGCAAAAGGAGTATGCCTTTGCAAACCATGCAACCTGACAGTGCTAGATGTGTAGTTTCAGGTGGTGTGTAAACTTATAGTTGTCTTCTTAGCCAGGCCATTGTTTGAACAGGACCAGGCAGTCATATGGCTGCCAAGAAAAAGTTGGGCTTCTCCTCCATGGCAGAGAGAGATCGAGCTATTACCAATCCTGTCAGAAGTCAGGGACCAATTGGGTGTCATGGTGCAGAGTTACTTTGTTAATTCAGCAAACAATCCTATTCAGCCAGAACTCACGTCTCCAGTGACCAACAGGATAAGTCAACTACCTACTTCATGCCAGCTCTTGTTTCAGCAGGACACCATCCCATCTTCAACCAGATTGTCCTTTCATCTCAGGCTAGCTGGACAGCTTCAAAGGTTTATTGTCCTTTCCAAGGATGATGTCTCCTAGAATGTCCTTGTAAACACTTGATTGGTGAATGCCACAAATTACATTTACTATGAGGCAGCACTTAACAAAAAGGTCATATCGGTGATAGTAGTCCTAAAATGTTGGGGAATTTAGAATGAAAGTTGCTTCTTTCTTTAAGTAACTAATCAATTCTCGAATGACACTTTACAAACTGTTATCAAAATATTAATTATCAATGCACATAATAAAGCTAAAGCAACATTAAACTAAATTGTGCTCCCATGTTTTCTATGGTTAGTAGATCCCAACTTGTTTAAGTGAACTTGGCACAAGAACAATTTCCTGTGTGGCCTCAGTCTGGTACTCTGTCCTCTCTTGTCCTATCCTTATCATCAGTTACAAATCACTCAGACATGTTTGAGTCCTTGTCTGTTGCACGCTTTGCACCTGTATCTCCACAGCGGTGTACAGTATATACACAAACTACAGGTGACTGTGATGTGCATCCAGTCTGTCCTGTTATGAGCACTTTGGGAGCAATGGTGCAATCTGCAGTGTCATTGAGCACAGCATGCAGTAAGCAGTGCATAGATTTCATAAACTAAAAATGAGAAAATATTTATGCGTTTCTAAGAAGGCAGAATTCCACTGTGCTTAATACTAAACCAACACCACTTCCTTGTCATTGCCTCAATAAAGCGGTCACCAGGCTGCTGCCTCATGCCAATCTAAACCAAATTATAATTTTATTTAAGGCATCTCTTTACATTTATTTAGTACTCAGTCACAGTCGTAATGTTTTTAAGTCTTGCTTTACCTTTTTTTATGGGTTTCTGATTTTCACTTTGTTTTTCCCCCTACCACGGTGATTTTTTGCTGTGACGTTGTTCTCTTTTTAATGACATTTGTGCAAAAACCTTTTGAATATATCCTAAACAGTGTGGTATATGGCTGGCCATTCATCCCGGCCAATACTCCCAGGCTGCTAGATGTAGCCCTCCCTGCAGCATGGGGGTGCCCTGAATGCCAACAGGGAATCATGGACAATGGAGTGTTTATTCACAGCCCTGCTGGATACCATGGGGGCCACCAGAGGACACTACAAGGAGGATCAAGGACTATTTTCCCTACAGCCCAGAAGTACGTCATTTCTTCTGTCCACGTGACTGGGACGCACTTCCGGGTTGAAGAAAAAAGGAGTTTTCATCCGACCCGGAAATGATGCCAGTCACATGGACAGTGAGAAGAGAAACACTTCAGGGTCAAGAACTATAAAAAGGACTGTGGGAGATCCCAGGGTTGAGCTGAGTCGCGTGGAAGGGTGGCAACGCGTCTGGGAGTGGAGGATTGTTTATTGATTATTGTATTGAGAACTGATTTATTGGAGTATTGTGGAGAGTAGGGTGCTTTGTGCACTGTATTGTCCAAATAAAAATAATTATTGGACTTTTATCTGGTGTCTGGCGTCTGGTCTGAGGGTTCAAGGGAGTGATAGTGCCCCCTATCTGTCACAACAGCTTCTGGATTCCTAATATAAAACACAGGATTACTAACATTTCTTCAGGGTTTGCTCCTGTCTGCACCTGATACTTGACTGGGACAGGCTCCAGCTTCTCTGTGACCTTGCTCAGGATATGTTGAAGATGGATGGGTGGATAGATAGATAGATGTTCATGTTGCTGAATTTGTTCTTAAATTAAACCAGTAGTGACACTTATTTCCTTCTCCTGGCAGACATCCTCCACTTGCTTATGTTCGTCTAAATGGAAGAGTTCAGTGTTGAAAGAGGAACAGAAATCAGGCACAGGGTAAACCTATGAAGACCTGCCGTCTTTGACTTTTATGAGAATACTGTCACCTTGTGAGCACATCAAAGCAGGTGGCAGGTGGCTGATTGAAACTTGAAAATACACCTTTGGAGAAGAACCCAGGTTTTGTAACTGTCTACTTCCAGACAGTATGCAGAAGTCATTAAGAAGGCTAACGGAATCTTGTTAAGTTAGATATCACAATTGTCGAGTCTGTAGCATTAAGGGTGTGAGGCACCTTCACAAGCCAGGCCAGACATCCTTTGTCTGCTTGTGTTAGGCCTCACTCCAGTGAGATTGACTAATAACCCCACAGGCCTGGTTCAGCTTACACCAGGCCAAATGGGCTTTATCTTCAAAAGTTCAAAAATACGTTAATAATGTTCACAAAATATAGCCCAAACCCTACCAGAGAAAGGATGACCTTAAACCCCTCGCTTGTGTATAAAAGGGTAAATAAAGAATCTTTATAAAAGGAGATTCATTCACGAACCTCCAAAAATATAGAAAGTGCTCTCAACATCACAAACAGGCAAAGAAATTACCAACAAAGCAATCTGAAAAGCAAACACGTCCCAATACAAAATAAACAATCAAAATCCTTAGCAGATAAAAACAAAAAAATCCAATAGCAATACTTACCGATACAACACACTACACCAAAAAATCTTTCAATGAACAATGAGGGACTGCATTTCCCATGAGCCTTTATAGGACTGGGAGTGGTCCCTCAGCAGTGATAGACAGGCCTCTTGAGGAATCACCCACAAAATAAAAGGGACATCATGAATATTGTCTCGCACATAGAAACTGCATAATAAATAAAAGAATTAAATTAACAAATACTACATAATTAGACAAGAAATAAATGAATAGAATATTATAAACAAATAATGGAAAATGATGAACAATAATGACTAGAATGGGAGATGCTTGTACATGCTTTTATCTCCTCTAATCGCCTTGATTACTGTAACGCCCTGTATACTGGTTTGAATAAATCCTCCCTTTCTCGGCTACTGTTAGTTCAAAATGCAGCTGCTAGGCTATTAGCTTGATCTAGTCAGAGGGCACATATCACTCCCATCTTGTATGAATTGCACTGGCTTCCGGTTTATTATAGAACTCATTTTAAAGTTTTAGTGCTTACCTATAGAGCTCTCTGCTGACGAGCCCCTGAGTATTTTACTGGCCTCCTGCACTGCCATACAGTCTGTTGGGCACTTAGGTCTGAACAACAAGGCCTCCTAGCCATCCCTTGTACCCACCTTAAGCTGCGTGGGGATTGTGCTTTTCAGTCTGTTGAGCCAAGACTTTGGAATGGTCTTCCGTTAGTAGTGCGCATGAATGAGTCAGTTGAATCTTTTAGTAAGCAACCTAAGACATTTTTGTTTAAGCAGACGTTTAAAGACAGCTGAGCAGTTTCTGCTTGGACTTTTACTTTATTTGTGTTTTGTCCCTGTTATGTTATTCTATTTCTTCTTTTTTATTTTTCTTGTTTTGTTATGTTTAGATGGCACTTTTATGTGTTTTATTGTTGTACAACGCTTTGTGATGTCATGTCTTTGAAAGGCGCTTTATAAATAAATTTTACTTGCTAACTTAAATACCAGGGAAGAGGTTTGTGGTTGTGCAGTCTGCTAGCCATTTCCTTTTTCTGCCTATTATTTAGAAGACCTAGTATGTAAAGAGTACATCTGACTCCACCTTTAGCTCCACTCCTTCCACCACCACGACTTCAAAATGCAAAACTTAAAACTTAGGCTGTCAATAACTGAACAGACTGTGAAAGTCACTTTGCCTATCTAAGAACTGTCTTTCTTTTTCTGTAACTTTTCCATCTTCATCAAGGTCTGGTCTAATAAGTGCGGAGAGCTAGTGATACCCCAATTCTTAATGTTTGTTTGTGTTTACTTTTACAACATACAGTGATGAGCCAAATCATTTTGCCCACCTGCCTAATATGCTGTTTCTCCTCCATGTGCCATCACAACAGCTCTAACCTGCTGTGGCATGGTCTCTGCAAAACCTCTGAAGGTTTCCAGTTGTACCAGGATGTTAGCGCGCAAATCCTCTACCTCTTGTAAATTGTTAGGTGGAACTGCCAAAGATTGGTCTTGTTGTTACAACACATCCCACAGGTACTTAATTGGATTAAGATCTGGGGAATTTGGAGGCCAAGACAACATCTTTAACTCTTCATACAGTTCCTCAAGCCAAACGATTTGTGTAGTGTTGCAGGATGCATTACACTCTTGCCATGAAAGGTTGTACCTGGTCTGTGATGATGTTTAGGTAGGTAGTACACATCAAATTAATGCCCATTTGAATGCCCAGACCCAGGGTTCCTAAGCAGAATGCTCCTAAAGTATCATCCTCCTTTCACTGGATTATCTTCTTCCCACAGTACATCCTGATGCCATCTGAAGAAGACATGCAGTCGATTCATTGGACCAAATAACCTTCTTCCATTGATCCAAGGTCCAGTTCTGATGCTCATATACAAATTGTAGGTGCTTTCAATGGTGATAAAGGGTTAGCATGGGAACTCTGACTGACCTGCGACTGTGCAGTCTCATATGCAGCAGGATTTGATGCACTGTGCGTCATGACACATTACCTCTGTAATTTGTGCTATAGTACAGTAATCCTTCTGTTGGTTTGTACCAGACAGAATAGCTTTCATTGACCTCTCACATCGATGAGTCTTGGCTGTCCAATGCATTGTTGGTGGTTTGTGGTTTTTCCCTCCTTGGGTCACTCTTGGTAGCTGACCATGAGGACCCCACAAGAAATATGTTCTCAAAAATGCTCAATGCTCTGATCCAGTCATCTGGTCAAAACAATTTGACACTCATCAAAGTCACTCAGGTCTTTACATCTTCATTCAACATGTCGACTATGAGAACCTAATGTCAGTTTACTGTCTAATACACTGTATCCCTGAAGTTGACATGTACTATCGTTATAAGATAGCTGATGTTGTTCACTTCACATGGGAGCAGTCATAATGATATGGCTCATCAGTGTACATATGAAGGGGGACTATAAGATTCCTAGAACTGGTGGATAGCACAAGATTAAGGTGAAGTATTGTATATATTTAGTATGGTTAATCCGACATCATGCTAAATTGATTGAGTGCATATTTCTGGTGTTTATTTTGCAATCATGCAATGGTACTTGAGTGATTGTTTTTCTCCACGCCACTATGGCAGATTATCAAGAGACAATGATGACTGCATTTTTTGGCATTGACAGATCTGGTCGCTGGTCAGAGTGTTAATCAGCAACATTACATTGAACTGCTGAAGTGTCTACAGAAAAGCATCAGGAGAAAAATATCCAGAGCAGTGGACCTGCACACACCATGTCATCAGTCAGATTTTTTGACCAAAAACAATGTGACTGTTGCTTCACACACTCCATATTGTCCAGATCTTGCTTTCCGTAAATTCTTAGTGAAAAGCTACTGTGGAAGAAATCTGGGAAAAAAATGTTGGAAGCTCTATGGTAGTAAATGGTACATGGTAGTAAAAGGCGAGTACTGAAAATGTTAACAGAAAAGAGACAAGTGTATTGCATCTCAAGGAGAGTATTTTGAAGGTGATCTAAAGGGAAATTGCTGCAAGTTTTGTAATAATGTTTTATGTTTTTACAATTCTTAGAATTTTTACATTCCCTCCCTATACACTGTATATAGGATGTCCAAAATCCAACTATCCCAGCTGAGCCACATTCCGAAAAGAACTATTCTGTACTCAGATACTGACAATTTCACTTGCATGGAAGATACCTGGTAGATGAGTCCCTCACATATGACAACAGATCCACTCTCAGGAAGACCAAGTGCCACCACAGACACAACAAGAGGAAGAAAATGGATGAGACTTAATAATGGCAACAATTACTACAAATAAAAAGAAATGTAAGAGAGCAATTTAAAACAACTTCAGCAGCCTCTTTATGCTAAATGAAAGAGTCTTCATTCATTATTTAAATACTGAGATTAACAGGGCTTCTCTAATTTTACAATGGAGGTCATTCCAGAGTCTAAGTGCTCTAAAGAGTAATGCTGCATCTCTTATGCTAGTTTTATATACTCTGAGAATTGTAAGAAGAGCTGATTGTGAGATTGCAATGCATCCCCTGGATAGTCCAGAAGGAACTAATGTGTTTTGATGAGCTAAAATATTTACAGCTTTGTATGTCAGAAGAATTATAAAAAGATCCACAAAAACAGTAGTTTATCTCGTTCACCTGCTTTAACATGCAGTAGCTACTGACGGATATTCTAGAATAGACGGCAAAGGAAACAAGCTCCAACTCCAATGAAAGACCCCTAGCCCACCCCCATTTGCCTTTTCATCATTGATGTACATGTAGCACAATAGGCCGAGGTTACCTATTCATGTTAGTGATCTAACAAGTCAATATGTGAGATCTGACTTTATCAGACTAATTCTCTTCAAGTCTTAAAGGTGCTAAAGATGGGATTGACACTGCATGGCCCTTTTCAGTGAAGGTGTCCTCATGTAACCGTCACCTTAGGCAAACCTTACCAGTGGCAGCCTGGCAACCTCATTGTTTGTGTGGATGGTGTCACGCTCTCTGCAAACCTGGCATGCTGGGCGCAAGTGCATGGCGAGGTCATTCGTCTGAGAGCAAGAAGCAAAATGTAAAATTTCAAGGTAAGGTTGGTCTCAGCTCATGGGTGTCTGGTGTCCCCCAGAGCAAAAGCTAAGCTGAATGGAGTAGGAGGCCTGTCTGCTTATCTTAATCAAACAATGGGGCAAAAGTCAAAGGTAATTGTGGTATTCTCTAATGACCTTGGGAAACATTGAGACTATTGAAGATTAAGAAAAGTGATAAGTCTCAATGTAGCAGGTTAAATACTATGCATTTGCAATTCTGCAGTAATCATGGAAGGGAAGCCAACAATGCTGAAGAAGAACCTCAGTAATATGAGTTCAATCTCTAAATTTTATATTGTACCATTCACAGTTTGCAAAAATTCAGCACCACCCAGTATTTACCCATGATCTAAAATCAGTTAAAGAACAATGGGCTTTGAGTTAACAAACCTCAAATCACATTACAGAATGGTCTGGCAAAAAACTGGAGCACATGCAATAAACATGAAGGACACCGAGGGGTTAGATAGGACTCTCCTCATCAGGTAAACTCTGAGAAGAAGCAATGAGCCTCATAATCAGCACAGACTGAACTTAGAATCAACTAAACAGCATGACCAGAACATTAGCACCTTGGCATACTGATCTAAATTTACATTTTACTAAATGCAGTTTATTTTGGTAAAGCACAAATTCCACTGACAGTCTCAGAAAATACATTTACAGCATTGACACAGTCACAGTAAAAACTAAAAACACTACAACAAATATGTACTAGATATATAAACACACACATACACATACAAATATACATTTACATCTACTCTATATATATATAATACTAAGCCTAAATGTGACTTTTTATGTCATGCTTTTTGTCACGCTTTAAATCTGGCTTATTTTAAAACCTACATATATATGTTTGGTATCATTCTTTTCAGAATTTATCGAACTTTAATGTGATGTTGTTAGATTTTCAGATTCTTATTCCATTTTTAAATTATAAACTAAAAAATATCAAGAACACACGTCACACGAGACAAGACTTTGTGCCAAGAGATTTAACTATGCCTGAGGCCGGAAATAAAAGACAAAGTGCAGATGACAAAGTAGAACATCATAGACACAAGGCAGTGAGATAAAGTTCAGCTGATGTACAGGCTTTCAAATGTTCAACGCACCGCGAGAGATGCAGATCACGCGGCCAAGCAGCGGCAGAGATGCGAAGTGGGGGGGTTGGCGAGCAAAATGAGCAGGGGGTGAACCCCCTATTACATATATACTGTATAGAGAGAAGAAGGGACAAAGTCTTATATTGGGAAGGGCTGCATGTTGTGTGCCTGAACAGCTTGTCATCATCGAGGGGCAGACTAACTTCAAATTTATGAAGGTATCTTGTAGGATAATATCTGGGTGGCTGTCCACCAACTGAACCTCAGTAGATGTTGGGTGATACAGCAGGACAATGAACCTAAACGATCGATGTCAATCTACTACAGAATGGCTTCAGAAAAAGAAAATCTGCCTTTTGGAGCAGCCCAGTCAGAGCCCAGACCTTAACCCTGTAGAGATGCCATGGAATAATATCAGTGTGAGAGAGGCATTCACCAGATATCTTAAAAATATGGCTGAGCTGATGTAATTCTGTAATGTAGAATGGTCCAAAATTCCTCCTGAATGTTGTACAGGTCTGATCCACTGCTACCACATGCTCTTGTTAGAGGTTACTGCTGCCAGAAGATGTTAAACTAGTTATTAAATCCAAGGGTTAACCTCTTTTTCCACAGCACGCTGAGAATGTTTGATGGGTGTGTTCGATGAAGACATGAAAGATTATAAGTGTTTGTGTGTTATTAGCTTAGTTATATTGTGACTTAAATGAAGATCAGATCACATTTTATGGCCAATTAATAGAAAAAACTTGATTATTTTAAAGCATTCACATAATTGGTCTTGCTACTGTATATACAGTGGTAAATCTTCTGAAGACAACATCTCAAGATTGTTGGATCTAAATCCTGGCCTAGGCACCGTCCATGGGAAGTGTGTGGGTTTGCATGTTTAGGCTAAGTGGCAATGCCAAACTCATTCAGTGTCATTATGATGGACTATGATGGACTGTGCCCTAGGCTGCTGAGGTAGGCTCCAGTTCCTGTGACCCTGAACTAGGTTATGGAGATTTGTAAATGGCAGGATAGATGAATGAAAAAATAGAACTAAGGTCTGCTAACAATGAGGAAAGGAAAACAAAAGTCAAGTCTACACAGACTCCGTAGAACATAAATCTCTTTGATCATTGTTAAAAGGTAAGTGAAAGTCTGTCTGACTGAGCCCAGATGTTCGCCTGGTCGCCCTAAAACCAAAGTTAAGGTGCTCTGAAATAAAAAGTCACAGGACCTTGTTGCTGTCTGTATCACTACTGGTGTGAACCAGGAATCCCAACGCACATAAATCCCAATCGGTTCCAAAAGCACTTCCAAAAATGCGCACAATAGGGGGATATAATCTTTAAACCCGGCTAGTATTAAGGGCAAGCACTGTAACTTTATCAAATAAAAGATTTATTCTTTACAATATGCATTCACTCACTGTGAAGCTCCATGGAGCACAAAGGAAACAATTCCCAACATAGAATCCCAAGGCAAAGTCAAAAAACAGAACAGAATGTCAAAAAAATCCAATAATTCATAACAAGTTCAAAGCGTAATAAAAACAAAGAATACACACTGCCTAATACATTCGAAATGAACGTCCAGTAAGTATGGGAGACCATCCAGATTTATAAAGGGGAGGGCAGTACCTGTTGGTGACTGGCAGGTGGCCCTGCCTCCTGGGGGACCAGCCACAAAAGACATGAAACATAACCAAGGCCGAGTAAACAATAAATGATTCAAGAATGAAGAAAAGGGAGATAAAACTCTGATTTGAACATCAGCGAGGGAAGAAAGCCAGGGTGAAATTTAACAGTTACCTCCAACTAATGGAATTCTGTTTTTCCTATATTAAAAGGTAAGTAGTTATTGCTCAAACAATCTTTTAAATCATTGGTACAAAAGAGGGCACAACAGGAGACATGTTACAATGGTAAGTCTGTCTATTTCCATCACGTTGTGCATTTAGGAACCTCCTTACGTCCCCCTTTCTTTGTGCATCTTGTTGTCTTTGTTCGTCGGACATTCCAGCCATCTTGTGGACAGAGGACCATTATGCCTGGGCACAGACTCTGTATGTTATGTCGTTTTATATATATATATATATTTTTTTTTAATATTTCCCATCCATTCAGTGCCATGTGCTAGTACATAGCACCAAGAAGAGGAGCTTCTCAACAGCCTGCCATGATAAGTGACATAAGTGAGTTCAATGTGTGGTTTGGTGTAATACACTCAACTCAGGATTCATAGCATCTTACACTAATATCTGCTCTAAAATACATTGCTCAAAAACTTAAGGGGACTACCCTGTCCCCTTAATCATCACAGTGTAACAGTCAGCTAAGCTTCAGGAATATCAGCCTGTTCAGTTAGAAAGTATAAGTGATTGTGAATCAACTTCATCTGCTTTGATGCAAATGAAAGTGACAACAGGGGTGCTGGGGAGGCAACAGCAAGACAACCCTAAGAAAGGGAATGGTTTTGCAGGTAGTGGCCACAGACAATTGATGTCCCCTTATCCTTCCTTAATATTTTTATTTTATTAATTTTCATTGTAATCATTCCATACAAACAGATCAATTTATAACCCAACAAATTTGAAAACAAATCAAACCCCACCCCTGAGAAGGAGAGCTTAGCTAAAGGAAAATTGCTTTAAGCTTTTTAATAAGGCAACATTAAACAAATGAAAGGGAGAAGTAAATATATATGTAAATAAGAGATGGAGAAGGGAGTTAAATGTGGTAATAGTTATTTCTCTTATTCTAAAATAATATTGATTAAATCCTGCCATGTTTTGAAAAAATTTTGTACAGATCCTCTAACTGAAAATTTGATTTTTTCCAATTTCAAATAATATAAAACATCGGTTTCCCACTAACTTATAAGAGGAGAATTAGGATTCTTCCAATTTAACAAAATAAGTCTGCGTGCCACAAGTGTAGTGAATGCAATCACCGTTTGCTTGTCCTTCTCCAATTCCAGTCCATCTGGAAGGACACCAAACACAGCTGTTAGTAGGTTAGGAGGGATTGTGATACTAAGGCTGTCTGAGAGGCACTTAAAAATTTTTGTCCAAAATGATGTTAGTTTAGTGCAGGCCCAGAACATGTGACCCAGTGAGGCAGGAGCTTGGTTGCAGCGCTCGCAGGTTGGATCCTGGCCTGGAAACATTTTGGACAGTTTTAAGCGAGACAGATGAGCTCGATATATAATTTTTAGTTGAATAATTCTATGCTTTGCGCATATAGAACTCGAGTGAATTCTCTGCTTTGCTACCTTCCACTCCTTTTCTGATATATTGATTAAGAGATCTTCTTCCCAATGTCCTCTTGGGTCTTTGAAAGGTAGGGACTCTAATAAGATTTTATATATTGCGGAAATAGTGTTTGTTTCCTCGGAATTGAGCAGTATTTTTTCCAGCATTGTGGAGGGTGCAAGGTGGGGGAAATCGGGCAATTTCTGTTTTACAAAATTTCTAATTTGAAGATAGTAAAAGAAATGTGTAGCTGGGAGGTTAAATTTTGAACGTAATTGTTCAAAAGATGTAAATATGTTGTCTATATAAAGATCTCTGAGCATTTTAATCCCAAAACTTTTCCAGGTATTAAAAACTGGATATACTTGCGAAGGTTGAAAGAGGTGGTTCCCTTGCAGAGGTGCCACTGATAAAAGATTTTCCATCTTAAAATGCTTCCTAATTTGGTTCCATATTCTGAGTGAGTAAAGCACAATTGGGTTATTAGTATATTTGCGATAACTTTCATTTATTGGAGAGCAGAGCAGGGAATATAAAGAAGTACTACAGGATTTTACTTCTATTGCGGACCAAGCCTGTGTATGTGCATTTATTTGTGTCCAGGTTTTTATGACTTGTATGTTTGCTGCCCAGTAATAAAACTGAAAATTAGGTAAAGCCATGCCACCTTCTGCCTGAGGTCTTTGTAGGGTCGCTCTTCGGATACGTGGGTGTTTTGAGTTCCAAATGAATGAGGTTATTATTGAATCTAACTGTTTAAAAAACGATTTATTGATATATATTGAAATGTTTTGAAATAAAAAGAGAAGTTTAGGAAGGATATTCATCTTAACAATGTTAATTCTTCCGGCTAGAGTGAGATGAAGGGTTGACCATCTATGCAAGTCTTGCTTAATTTTTTCCATACACACGCCAAAATTTTGTTGATAAAGAGCTTTATGTTTACTTGTGATATTTACCCCTAGGTATTTAAACTGATCTGCTATGGTAAAAGGTAGGGTGTCTAATCTAATATTATATGCTTGTGAGTTCACTGGAAAGAGTATACTTTTATTCAGATTAATTCTAAGACCAGATATCTTTTGAAATTCTGTTAGTGCTGTTAAAACAACAGGGACAGTGTTTTCTGGGTCCGATATATATAAGACCATATCATCTGCATATAGAGAAATTTTCTGTTCCAGTCCTTCTCTGACAATCCCCTTTATCTGATAAGAATTTCGGCAGCGAACCGCCAGTGGTTCAATAGCGATTGCAAACAACAGTGGCGACAAGGGACATCCTTGTCTGGTACCACGTTCTAGTTTAAAGTAGTCTGAGCAAATTTTATTAATACAAACTGAAGCTTCTGGACTGGTATACAGTAGTTTGATCCAAGCACAAATATTCGGGCCAAACCCAAATTTCTCCAGTGCAGTGAAAAGGTAATTCCATTCGATCATGTCAAATGCCTTTTCTGCGTCTAATGATAGTAATATCTCTGGGGTGTTTGATTTTGCTGGTGAATATATAACATTAAACAAGCGTCGGTGATTTGAAGATAGATGTCGGCCTTTAATAAATCCAGTTTGATCTTGTGATATTACCGAGGGCAGCACTTTCTCCATCCTTCTAGCTAGGATTTTTGAGAGTATCTTAACATCATTATTCAGGAGTGAAATTGGTCTATATGATGTGCATTGTAACAAGTCCTTATTTTGTTTAGGAAAGACGGTGATTAATGCTTGTCGAAATGTTTGAGGTAGTATTTGGTGGTCTTTAGCTTCTGTAAATGTTACCAATAAGAGTGGAGCTAGCTGAGTGGAGAATTTCTTATAAAACTCTACGGGGTAACCATCAGGGCCTGATGATTTCCCGCTTTGTAGTGACTTTATAGCGTCTAGTAATTCTGTTAGCGTTAGAGGTTTATCCAGTTCCTCAGCACTTAAAGCATCTATTTGTGGTATTTGTAAATTATCCAGAAATGCATTAGATTGTGTGTTGTCTTCTTTGGGCTCAGTGGAATATAAAGACTTATAGTAATCTCTAAATGTGTGCATTATTTTATTATGGTCGATGATTTCTTCTCCATTCTTGTTGGTGATTACTGGTATTGCATTGTGAACTTCTTGTTTATGAATTTGTTGAGCTAAAAGCTTATTAGCTTTTTCTCCGTGTTCATAGTAATGCTGTCTAGACTTATAAATAAGTTGTTCAGTTTCTTTAGTTGTTAAGATGTTAAGTTCTGTATGCAGGGCCTGCCTTTTCCTGTGGAGAGCTTCACTTGGACGCCTGGCTTGTTCTTCATCTATTCTAGTAATTTCATTTCTTAGCTCTGACACTTTCTTGGTTTCTAATTTATTTCTATGGGAAAGATATGAAATAATCTGGCCTCTTAAGAAGGCCTTTAGAGTTTCCCAGAGTGTTCCTGCAGAAACCTCTGTGGACGTGTTTGTCTCTAGGAAGAAACTGATTTGTTTGGATATAAATTCTGTGCAGTTCTCGTCTGCCAATAAAAGAGGGTTAAGACGCCATCTGCGAGGTGAGTATGAGGGGCTTATTGATTTTAGCTCCAAGACTAGAGGGGCATGGTCAGAGATAACAATTGTGTCATATTTGCATGATTTAATTGTAGGCAGGAAATTATTATCTATAAAAAAATAATCAATTCTTGAGTAGCTATAATGCACTGGTGAGTAGAACGAATATGTTCTTGAGTTTGGGTTAAGAAACCTCCAGGGGTCTGATAAGTTGTGATCATTTAAAAACTGTGTAATTATCTTTGCAGTATTAGACGTCGTCCCCCCTGTCACAGGAGTCCTATCTAAGAGTGGATTTAAAACACAATTAAAGTCCCCAGCCATTATAATTTTATGAGTGTTCACATTGGGAATGGATGCAAATAGATTTTGCATGAATTCCTTATCATCAACATTGGGTGCATAAACATTTATCAAAATCATTTTACTGTTATATAAGTTGCCCATGACCATCACATATCTCCCTTCAGGGTCCGACACTACCTCTGATGCTACAAATGGAACTGTTCTATGTATGAGAATTCCCACCCCTCTAGTTTTCTTTATAAAGCTAGAATGGAACATTTGGCCAGTCCAGTCTTTTTGTAATCTGAACTGATCCTTGGTTACTAAGTGGGTCTCCTGTAGAAATACTATTTTAGCGTTTAAGCCTGTTAGGTGAGAGCATACTTTCTTTCTCTTTAATTCGTGATTCAGGCCTTTAACATTCCAGCTCACAAAGTTAACTGTCCCATCATGGAGACATTGATTCTGAGTTTTTAATGTCATTTATAGTTTTAATTGGTAATATGGCAGTTTTAATCTTAGTTTCAAAGATTCCCCATGAGTTGTTGCATTTTAGCCTGTTGTTGCATTGATATTTATAATCCCCTTATCCTTCCTGACTGATTCTTCTCTAGGTTTGCATTTTGCTAGTGTCCTTGTCACTACTGGTAGTATGCGGTGACACCTGCAGCCAGTTCGGGTTGAACTGGTAGTCCAGCTCATCCAGGATAACACATTTATACATGCTGTCACAAGGTTTGCAGAGTCTCCCAGTACAGTCTCAAGAGCATGAAGGAGATACCAGCAGACAGCTGTGCAGGGCTGTAGAAGGGCGTCAACCCAGCAGCAGGACTGGAATCTGCTCCTTTGTGTGAGGAAGAACAGGAGGAATACTATCAGAACCCTACAAAATGCCCTTCAGCTAGCTGCTGGTGTGCATGTGTCTGACCAAACTATCAGAAACAAACTCCATGAAGTGTGGCATGAGGGCCTAATATGGTCTAGTGGGATTTGTGCTCGCAGACCATCACTATGCAGCTCGATTGGCATTCGCCAGAGTATACACAATTGGCAGCTCCAACACTAGTGCCCCATTCTCTTCACAATGAGAGCAGGTTCATTCTGAGCACATGTGACAGACGTGAAAGAATCTGGAGACGCAAGGGTGAACATTATACATCCTGCAACATCATGCAGCATGGCTGCTAACATGCTAAATAATGGTAGGCTGTTAGGTACCAGGATGAAATCCTCAGAACCATTGTCAGACATTACGCTGGTGCAGTGGACCCAGGGTTCCCCCTGGTGAAGGACAATGTCTGACCTCATGTGGTCAGGGTGTGTAGGCAGATCCTGGATGTCAAAAGCATTGATGCCATGACTGACCCTCATGTTCCCTAGATCTGAATCCAATTAAGAACTTCTGGGATGTTATGTATCTGTGCATCTGAATACCACCAGGTAGTACCACAGACTGTCCAGGAGCTCACTGATGTTCTGATCCACATCTAGGAATAGATCCCCCAGGACACCATCAGCTGTCTTATCAGGAGCATACCCAGTGTGCATACAGGCATGTGGGGACCATACACACTACTGAGTCACATTATGAGTTGCTGTGATGAGATTCACTTAAGTTGGATTGGCCTGTGATTTCAATTTTTGACTTTGATTTTCTGTATGATATTTTATCAAGCCCTCAATAGGTTTGTGAATTTGGTTTCCATTGACTGTTGTTACATTATTTTGTTCTCAATGAATTACACAGTATTGCCCAGTAAAGATTTTCCACTGGAATATTTCATTCACCAAGATCTGATGTGTGATTTGAGTGTTCCCTTAATTTTTATAGCAATGTGACTTCCTCTGTGTCACCCACTGAAACTGCAGCCTTGTATGTAGACAAAATGGAAAAAAGAAATGAAAGCCAGCCAGGAAGTGACTCTTGGCCCTTGCTGCGTCCAATTCTAGAACTGGGCACCACCAGCCCAGAGTATGTTAGCATGCTCTCCCCCACAATTCAAAGCATTCATCATATGGATAACAGACACATAAAGGACAGGAAGGAGTCCTAAGCAGCTGACGTAAGCATCAGGATACAAAGACGTCTTATCCAGCAGAACCAATACTTCTCCTCCTCCTCCTCCTCCTCCCTTCCTCATAATTAAGCTCAGGTTCACAAGGACAATAAAGACTCAGAAGTACGGGTCACCTCTGTCACACTTGAGACTTTCACTTCACCTCTTTGGGGATTAGGCCCATTCAGTCTGAAGTTGAGCCTGTTCCCCAAGCTCTCATCAGGCCTGATGAAATCGCTCACAGCTCCAGCACCTACCACGGGATGCTGCAGCCCATTGTTTCTGGATTACATTACCTGTGAGCCTCTGCATCCTGTTGAATGTTTCAGCTGGCAGAGTTGAACACAGTGCATCCTGTGACGTCAGTGTGGAGGGTCACTCACACGCACACACATAATCATGTACACCTATTAGTTTTAACTTTGACTCTTTTGTTATTTTAATGTGCCATTTTGTTATCTCAAGTAAACCACCTCATATCTTTAAAATATATTTTGTAGGGTTGTGCAGTGCTGATTCCCACCTCAGTTTTGGGAGGATCTGATCCATTCTTACTTTGTCTCTGTGAATTTTTCTCTGGGTATCCCAGTCCTTTCACATCTCAAAGACCTGCACGTTAAGTTGTTGGGCAACTCTGAATTGGCTCCATGTGGCCGCCTATGTGGGTGTGCCCAACAACAGACCGGTGTTCCTCCCAAGTTGGTCCCTACATTGCAGATGGCACAGCTGGGACAGTTAATGGATCCCACTACCTGATATTGATTTAAGTGGGTTTAATCTTGGATGGATGCTTGTTACCATAAGGATGGCACAGTGGGTAGCACGGCTGGACATCAGCACCGTTCAAAAACATGGTACATTCTGTTCTTTCTTGTGAGTCTGCCGTATTTCAGGTCAATTATCAGATCTTCTAAATTCAACAACAATAGATAATGTCAAAACAAACAGCAAGCAGTTATTTAAGTATGATGATGAAAGAGAATTTAAGAAACCTCAGAGACAGAAAAGGAGTAATCCTTGAAAATGAGAAGAAAACAGCAAACAAACTGAACAAATATTTCACCCAATCAGGTTGAGGAGACCCTGGAGAGGTGGAGATATGCTCTAGAGGGGAGAGGAATGAAGGTCAGTAGGAACAATACAGAATACATGTGTGTAAATGAGAGGGAGGTCAGTGGAATGGTGAGGATGCAGGGAGTAGAGTTGGCGAAGGTGGATGAGTTTAAATACTTGGGATCAACAGTACAGAGTAATGGGGATTGTGGAAGAGAGGTGAAAAAGAGAGTGCAGGCAGGGTGGAATGGGTGGAGAAGAGTGTCAGGAGTGATTTGTGACAGATGGGTATCAGCATTAGTGAAAGGGAAGGTCTACAGGACGGTAGTGAGACCAGCTATGTTATATGGGTTGGAGAGGGTGGCACTGACCAGAAAGCAGGAGACAGAGCGGGAGGTAGCAGAGTTAAAGATGCTAAAATTTGCACTGGGTGTGACGAGGATGGATAGGATTAGAAATGAGTATATTAGAGGGTCAGCTCAAGTTGGACAAAATCAGAGAGGCGAGATTGCGTTGGTTTGGACATGTGCAGAGGAGAGATGCTGGGTATATTGGGAGAAGGATGCTAAGCATAGAACTGTGAGGGAAGAGGAAAAGAGGAAGACCTAAGAAAAGGTTAATGGATGTGGTGAGAGAGGACATGCAGGTGATGGGTGTAACAGAGTAAGATGCAGAGGACAGAAAGATATGGAAGAAGATGATCCACTGTGGCAACCCCTAACGGGAGCAGCCGAAAGAAGAAGAAGAAGAAGAAGAAGAAGAAGAAGAAGAAGAAGAAGAAGAAGAAGAAGGAGATTTACAAAGGAAGAAACAAATGGAATGCCCTGTGCAGACCTAAAAACAAACTCTGAGTTCATAAATCCTAAAATAGTAGTATCAGACGTGTTTCAAGCCCTCAAAATACTAAAGTCTAATAAAACCCCTGACATATAAATATATATATATTGTCAAACATAGCCTGGCCACAGACAGACATGACACCAGAATGTCCAAAATCACAGACATGTTTATTCCACACATTATTTACAATATTTACAAAGTGCTCAGTCCTAGTTCCTTCGGCCGCCTCTGCTCCTGTCTCGCAAGCTCTGTCCTCTTCCACCCGACTCTGGCTCCCTGATTGGAGTGAGGCTGCCCCTTTTATCTTGCCCCGCATGTGCTCCAGGTGCATGATGACGACCTTCCAGCAGCACTCCCCAGTGTGGCGGAAGTGCTGCCCTTGCACCTGGAAGCACTCCGGGCATACACCATCCCTGGTCTGTCAGCACTTCCTGGTGTACCAGAAGCGCTGTCCTCCAGGGTTTAAGGACCGTCCGGGTGCCCAGGGAAGAACCTCTGGCCGACTCTCCCGGTCTGTCCTTCCTCCAGGTGTCCTGGCAGGGCAGGGTTCCTGGCCATCTATCACAATATATATATATATATACCAGTAACGGCGCACTGCACGATAACGTGCAGTGAATACACTTGACTTGAGCAATCATAGTATTCATCCTCTTTCTCTGTATGACTAGCATTCATTTGCTCAGAGGTTGATGTGCTTGCTGCTTCCTGAGCAGCTCTTCTTTACTCCACCCTAGCAGTCCGCTGCTTCTCTTCTTTCGTCAGCATCTTTTATCGTTAAAACTGATTAAGTTAGTTTTTGTGTTGCAATTACTTAGTACATTTTCTTTAATCTTTCACTTAATCTGGCACTTAAGTGTTCAATCTGCCTCAAGAATGATTAGCAAAGGTGGTAGAGAATGATAACGGCGCCTGTACGCATGCGCTGCATGGCCGCACTGCTGCGCGCTACCAAGAGTTGATTCTACAATAAAATAAAATAAAAATAAAAAGAGTAATAAAGTCATCACCCCGTAAGTGGATAGTAGACGTCACGTAGTATATGTGAACCAAATTTCAAGTCAATAGGTGAAACGGTTTGCGAGCTACAGGTGATTTAAAATCCTGGACAGACAAACGAACACCCACGGTAGCGTATTATAGAAGAAGATACTGTATGTGTGTGTGCATGTGTGTGTGTGTGCGTGTGTGTGCGTGTGTGTGCGTGTGTATGCGTGAGTCTGTGGGTGTGTGTATGTGTGTAGATGTGTATGAGGCACTGAATTTGAGAGTAAAAAGTGTACAATTTAAAAATAAACTATTCAGGCTCATCATGTGAAAGTGCCCTATGGTGGACTGCATGGATGGCTCCTTCTGCTGGCCATGGGCAATAGAAATCTGCTCCGATTATCAAATCATACACTTCAAATCCAATAAAATAATGAACATAACCTAACATTGTCAAACTGGCTTCATCAGATTTGACATGGACAGTATTAGGAGCAAGACATGGACATTGCTCACCCCCCTAGTTAAAGTGACACATCTTTTGCAAGCGCCAAAGCTCCAATTTATAGGTTTACGTGGTCATTGTTGTTAGGGCTATCTACTGTGCTACCTGCCTCAAAATGCTTAATTTAAAATCATTGATATATCCATCCTTTTTAATGGTGCTTTACTCAGAATCAGAGTCACAAAATACAGTATGTAAGCCAATCCCTGCAGCCTGAGGTACACCCCATAATGGGGTACTATCAGTCAGACAGGAGCAAATTTGACACCCTGATCTGCCTGACATGTGATGAAAACCAAAGTCTCTGGGACACAGGGGGAAAAAGAGTAAATGTTACACGGACAGACCATGCCACCGCACCAAAAATAAAAAAATCAAAGTGCTGGCCTCAAGGAAGGCACTTAAGAATTAAAAGCTGCCAAACACCATACAAAATATAGAAAGATGCTTATCGCCCCGTGCTGTTTATGCTAAACAAAGCAATCTATAGAAAGAATCAAAGTAAAAACAATGACATGTGTAAACATATTTTCCTCTAGGATAATAAAGTCTGCCTAACTCTAAACACTAATATACAAGTGGAGTGCAATGATAAGGGAATGGAATCCATACAGTAGTGAATAAACAGTTTGACAAGTAAATGCCTAATTCAAAGCAATACAATTTGAAGGTGTAAAAGTAGCTAAAATGGAGCCAACTAAATAAGACAGAGAGACACAGCAGATCCTAAAGCGTGGAACTTCCCGGTGACCATATTTAGCCCTGCCATCCATGGAATTCCATAGCTCATCAGACTCTGCTGCCACTCATGTCAAACTTATGTCAAATCCGAACCTCTTCATTCGTCACCTCCACCTAAAGCTAATGCAACTGAAAAGGAACTCTGCACTCCTTTCCGAGTTGTTCTTTCACTGGTAGCTTATCTTAAGTAGCCCTCTAATATAAAGCAAGGATACTTTTAAAAACTAATCAGTGGTTCAGTGCAGAGGTTTCAAATAAACAAATATCACAGAAGAGAGAGGTGCAGGATGAGATAAGGGCTAAGAATTAGGCAAAGAAGACATGGTACCAGTCAGGGAGGGAGGAAGACAACGAATCAAAGAAATGTATAGGCCAACAAACAAGGAGGAAAAGAGGGCAGTGACAAGAGCCAAGACGCAGGCTTTGGAGGAGATGTGTGAAAAAACGGAGACACATGAAGAAGTGAGAATTAGTTTAGTACAAGGCTGCAAAGGATTTTAGTCAGAAAAAGCAGATGAAAGATGATCAAGATGTGGTCTTGTGTGAGCATGATAGGATCAAGAATAGTTGGAAGAGGTAGTTTGAAAAGCTGCTGAATGAAGAAAACCCAAGGGCTGTATCTGGGAATGGAGTCCCAAATGAAGGGCAAGTACCAGGAATAAGTAGGGAAGAAGTAAAGGAGGTAATGAAAAGACTGAAAAGTGGAAAGACAACATGATTACCTGAAATACCAACAGAAGTGTGGAAGAGTTTAGGAAAAGAGAGAGTAGATGTGCTGTGGAATATCTAATGCAGAAGATCTGTGAACAAGAGAGAACACCAGGCGAGAGGAAGAGCAGTGTGATGGTACCTACTTAAAAGGAAAAGGAAAGGTTTTCTTAAAAGAAAACCTACTTAAAAAAAAAATTAAGAACTATGGAAACTATAGAGGGATAAAGCTGATGTCACATACAATGCAAATTTGGGAAAGAGTTATAGAGAGAAGGTTTAGGGAAGAGACCAACATAGGGGAGGAGCAGTTTGGTTTTATGCAAGGCAGAGAGAGGAACAATGGACAGCTGGTTGAGAAGCAGCAAGAAAATCAGAAAGGCTTGCACAGGCTTATGATAGAGTGCCACGTCAAGAGGCCTGGAGGTACATGAGGAAGAAAGGAGTACCAGAGAAGTATGGGAGGATTGTCCAGGATATGTATGAGGGAGAGAGGACTCATGTTTAAAACAGTGTTCTTCAGGGATCTTTTTTAAGTCCTTACCTCTTTGATCTGGTTATGGATGTTGTTGAGTCAGAGGATAGAAGCCCAATAGCCCCGGTGCAGGCTTTGTGCTGATGACATTGTATTGTGCAGCACCAGAAAAGAGAAAATGGAGGGCAAGTTGGAAGAATGGAGAAGGCTGAACATAAATAAGAAGAAGACAGAATATATGAGGTTTGACGATGATCAGGATTTATAAGTTAGCCTGTTGAAAAGAGTGGGATCAGTGGTAGCCCAAGATAGATGCAGAGATAACCCATAGAGTTTAATGTGGGCAGAACAATTGTAAGAAGGTATCAGGAAGTATTGTGTGATCAAAGAATTAAGGCGAAGGTCAAAGGTCAGGTTTTAAAGACAGTGGTAAGACATGCAATGACGTATGGAGCTGAGACATGGGCAGTAAAGGGAGAGCAGGAGAGAAGTTAAATGTGGCAGAAATGGTTATGTTGAGATGGATGTGTGCAGTGTGGATGGCAAAAATGGAAAAAGGTATTGAGAGTATTGTGTGGTCATGAAATTAAGCTGAAGGTAAGGTTTTTAAAACCATAATAAGACCAGCAATGACATATGGAGCTGAGACATGGGAAGTAAATCCAGGAGTGCAGGAGAATTCAGATGTGGCAGAAATGAAAATGTTGAAATGAATGTGTGCAGTTACAAAGAAGGACAGAATAAAAAAGTAAAAGAAGATACGTAGGAAAAGGGTTTGACTGAGGAGGAGGAGGAGGAGGAGGAGGACCGAACTGTTTGGAGAAGGTTGATCAGGCACATCAACCCTGCATAGAGGTGGGAAAAGATGAAGAGGATGAAGTAGAAGACAGAACAAAATTTTATTTTAGGGCTCGTGTTATTCCATAAAATTGGAGGAATGGTTAATGGACTCAATAATTCTGTAAAGTACTATAGACCTGTTTGTGTTTGTTTCTGACAAGATCTGCACGACTCCCTTCTAGTAGAAATATATATATATTGTGGTGCCCGGCGGGCGTCCATGCCCGGCCGGGACGCCCAGGAGGAGTGGAGGAGGACTTGTGCCTCCTCCAGGACACGAGGGGGCGTCCTCCCTGGTTGTATTGGGGGCCACGGGTACAGAGCTTGGAAACTCTACCCTGTAGGGGCCCGTGGCCACCACCAGGGGGTGCCCTGATGCCTTGGGGACCCTGGACCCCAGCGCTTCCGCCACACCAGGAAGTGCTGGGGGGAAGAGAAGAGGGGACACCCGGAGTGCTTCCGGGTACACAGCCGACACTTCCGCCACACTGGGGAGTGTCTGTGGAAGATTGCCGGGGAGCACCTTGAGCACATCCGGGTGTGTATAAAAGGGGCGGCCTCCCTCCAGTCAAGGACAAGAGTCAGGAGGAGGACAAGGAGGCGGCCTGAAGAAGACATTGTGTTGTGGCCAGGACTTTGGGGTCTTTGGGGCTTGTGAGCACAGTATGGACAATGTATATACTGTAAATAAACGTGTGTTGGGTGACATGAACGTGTCTGCCTGTCTGTGTCCGAGCCAGTCTCTACAATATATATATATATATATATATATATATAAAGTGCCTATAAAAAGTATTCACCCCCTTGGAAATTTTCACATTTTATTTTTATACAACATTGAATCTCGGTGGATTTAATTTGTCATTTTTAACACTGATCAACAGAAAAAGACTCTTTAATGTTAAAGTGAAAACAGATCTCTGAGAAGTGGTCTACATGAATTATAAATATAAAATACAAAATAATTGATGACTTAAGCATTAATATGACACACCTAAATCATCACTGGTGCAGCCAGTTGGTTTTAGAAGTCACATAATCAGCTCTGTGGAGGTCATCTGCCTGAGACGGTACTATAAATGCACCTTATCTGGAAGGTCCAGTTTGTGGTGAGTCAGTTTGGCGGCCTAAACAACACAATGAAGTCAGAAGAACAGACCAAGCAACTCAAAGAAAAGATGACTGAAAAGCACAGCTCAGGAGATGGAAACAAGAAAATGCGCAGGACACTGAATATAATAATAATAATTATTTGCATTTATATAGCGCTTTTCTCACTACTCAAAGCGCTCAGCAATTGCAGGTTAAGATAGATAGATAGATAGAGGGCCTTGCTCAAGGGCCGAACAGAGCAGAGTCTCTATTGGCATTTACGGGATTCGAACCGGCAACCTTCTGATTGCCAGTGCAGATCTCTAGCCTCAGAGCCACCACTCCACCTCCCCTGGAGTCTCGTTAAATGATTCATGAAGAAATGTAAAGAGTACGGCACAGCTGCAAATCTGCCTTGGAGCAGGCCATCCACAAAAACTGAAGTGCCACAAGACCTCTCAGAACTCTGAAGGAGTTACAAGCTACTGTATATTTGGTAACACTGGATGGACTCTACAGACAACAACTGTTGTCTGGTACTTCACCTGTGATAAACGAAGGGGAAAATGGTAAGGATAAAGACACTGTTAAGAAACGTGCATATGACATCTCAGCAGAAGGCACTTAGAAGATTCTGAAGTGAGAAGGTTCTATGGTCTGATGAGACTAAAGATGAGCTTAATGGCTATTAGACTAAAGATCATGTTTGACACAAGCCCAACGCTACACGTTATGAAAGATATGCTGTCCCTTACTGTGAAGCATGGTGGTGGTAACATCATGCTGTGGGGATGTTTCTCTGCTGCAGGCACTGAAAGCTTTGTGAGGGTAAAATATATGCAGCAAAATATGGGGAAATCCAGGATGAAAACCTTATGCAATGTAAAAGGAAACACAATGATGTGAAATGGTTGCAGCACTACCATGAACACCCTAAATAATTCAAAGTTTGTAGAAAACAAAAGCACACAAAAAGCTGTGGAAATGTCTTTTCAGAGTTCAAAATAGAAGCAACCCATGCTGCTGGTCATATGGCACTTAGGCAGGAAGGGGACTGGCTGACGGAACTGATGTCAGAGGTGGAATGGGTGTCAGGCTTTAATTCTGCAGAGGGAGGAAGAGAGAAGGCATTAGCAAACAGCACCAACCTCTGGTTTGGTGGGTAACTACCATCACTAGAGCCCTAAAGCTGTCTCCCTAGTGTACGTGGATGACAGCAGTCTGCAAGAAACCTGCACCTTAGTAGACAACAACCTCAAAAATAAAGCCAAAGCTATACACGAATGGCTTCAAAACAACAATCTGAATATTCTGGAGTGGCTGAGTCAGAGTCCAGATCTCAGTCCAATTAACAATGTATGGCTGGTCCCCATGCAACGTAACATAACAGAATGATGGGGAAAAATGGCAGAGTCCAGTTGAGCAAAGCTAATAGAGACCTGAGCACACAGACTCAGATGAGAACAGGCGATTCAGCCCAAGAAAGCCTTCCACTCCTTTCCACTTAACTCTTCCAAAATAACATCAGGTCATGTTTTGAAAGCCCCTAAAGTCCTACTGCCTACCACACTCTTCGGTAGTTTGTTCCAAGTGTCTGTGCTACCTGCTAAATATACCTGCTAAAGGTGTACCTGATAAATTCTGACTTGAAGGGGATGAGTAATTACACAATTAATTATTTTGTGTTTACTATTTTTTCTAATAAGTTTAAATCACTTTGTAGAAATCTGTTTTCTGTAAAGAGTCGTTTTCTGCCAATGACTGTCAAAAAAGCTAAATTAAATTCATTGCAATTCAATGTGTTATGACAATTACATGTGAGAACTTCCGAGGGGAGAGTACTTACTTACAGGCACTGCATTCAGATGCATGGATGGAAGGACAGATGTATAAGGGGATAGCTGGGCTGTTGGAGAGATGGATGGATATTTTTAATTTGTTTTTAACAAGTTTGTCCTGTCCCTGTTAATGACTGATGTTCTGCTGCTAATCTTGCTGGGCAGGTTTACCTGAGTCAGTTTATGTTTGTTAATACCTGAAATGACATTCTGAGAGTTCAGATAAAGTTTCTAGCAGCTCTGCTCCATCGACAGGCACCTAACAGACAAATACTGTTGACAGTCTGGGGGACAACCGGTAAATTGCTTAAAGCCATCGAGACAGCTTCTAGCAGCTTACAGGCAGCAAGCAGCAGGACACATCTGCTATAACCCAGCGATGCAGGGCTGCTGAAGTGTCTGAGAGGGGAGGACTTTGAGATCCCGTCATTGACCTCGCCGTACTTTGCTCTGCTCCCTGCTCTGTGTTGACTTCAGTGTGACCCATCACGTGCCTTTGCTGCTACCTGCCTTCTGTCTGAAGTGACATTTGCACTGAGACTAAGCAACCATTCAGAGACAAAGCCGGGCAGAATCATCAAGGGTCTGATTTCTTGCGTTAGCCTGTAATAGAATAAACCTTAATGTAAGGGGCAATCTTTGAAAGTCAATGTTAATGTTTGCTTAATTTGAAAAGATCAGTATGTTTCACATAGTTACTTAGATAATGGAAGACTCTGTTTTACCTCTTATAGGCTAAAATGTTAATGGAATACTCTTAATGCTCTGCTCTATTTCTGGTGTGACAACAGAATGATCTCAGATCGTTAGATAAGCAGTTAGACAGAAATGCACAGAGGCATATCACATTCTGACTGTAAGTCATAACGTATATGATAACACATAAAATCCTATAAAAATGTAACTAAGATACATAAGCCTTCAACAGAAACATCATAGACAATAAGTTGTTCTTTGCTATGTGTGTTATCAACCTTTGTGTTCATTTTTGTGTGAACTGCTTTGAATTTCACTACATCTCCACAACTGTGGAATATTTTGTAAGCGAGTCATACTTCATGGTAGAGCAGTTTTCAGCAGCTGTATTTAGAATTATTTTAGAAAAGCCTTGACAGTCTCAGCAACAGCTAAAAAAGCAGCTTCCTCAAATGCAAACGCCTAGGTCATATATATAACAAGAATGTCAAATTCATGTTAATACCAGATATTGTAACATAACCCTGTTTATATTGTGACCACTAGGGGGCATTTCAGGACCCCAAACCCTCTACATAACTGCACAAAGTTACAAATTTAATAACCTTTTATTCAACTTTTATACCTTTAAGGGTTTTCACCAAAACACAATTCTCTTTTCTTCCCTCTGTCTTCCCTCCTAGTCAAGTGTTGTCCTCCTGCTCCCGACTACCAAGGAGGCCCCTTTTATGTCAGACTCGTGGGTACTTCTGGTGCCAGGATATTGAATATACTGTAGGAAGCACTTCTGTCTCAGGCAGAGGCCCCTAAAATTCTGAACAGTTCTTCCTTATGGCTTCCCATGCAACACCCATGGAACACAGCAGGGCTGCCCAATGAGACTACAACTCCCAGTATCCCCTGCCGGTGCATGCATGAGAGTACTGACTCAGAAATGCTGCTATCCAGTGTATCATGGGAGCATACTGTCTTGAAAGGTGGCTGCAGCTAATGTAAGTTGTAGAGATCCATGCTAGGCAGGAAACACATGACTTCCATGCGAGCTTGTTTATGTCATTTTGAGTCAGATAACCCCCCCCACACACACACACACACATCCCTAATCTTAAGCATAGTGTAAGGAGGGGCATCAACAGAACATCAGGATTATGAATGAGCAGGTCATGCGTTCTCTGTCTAGAGTGAACCTACACACCTTCCAGTGGACAAAGGATGTCACGTGTTTTCTGCCTAGCATGGAACTCCGAATTTTATAGTGGACAGTGGAAGTTCCAGTGGTAAGACGAGGTCACACGTTTCCTGTCTAGCATGGAGCTCCACCCCTTCCAGTGGTTAGAGGAGGTCACATGCTTCCTGTCTAGTGTGGACATCCACAATTTTCAGTGGACAGAGGAGGTCATGTGTTTCCTGTCTACTGTGGAGCTTCAACCCTTCCAGTGGACAGTGGAGGTTATGTGATTCCTGCGTAGTGTGGCCCTTCGTACCTTCCAGTAGCTGCAGCCAGGTACAACTGTAAAAGGCTTTATACCCTGATCCATCCCTTTAATAGTCCCATCTGGGAATAGGAACACCATCTGTCCTGGTTGGAACATCAGTTCAGTGTCACCTCCCATGCCATTTTATAATACTTGCAAATACTGCACATATTGTTTAGAACTATATTTATATACTGCATACCAGGTATCATATATTTTTATTAGTTTATTTATGGATTGTATTTGTGTTAGCTGTTCTAAAGTAGACATGTGAAGATGAATTTCATTGTACTACTCACACATGCCAATAAATTTAACTTGACTTCTGATTTAATTATACAAAAATAATTGTGCATTAAAGCATAAAATAACAAGAAAAAAAAAAGAAAACCTATTCACTTTCTGCTGCACTTACACTGGTGAAAGTAAAACCAAAAAGAAGAAATCAGACCAGTGCCCCTCTTTCTCATTTCCTCTTGGGGGATCCCAGTCATTTTACTGCATTGTGTTTCTGGTCTGTCCAGGGGGCTCCTCTTAGTGTATGTAAAGATGAAAATGACCCATTACAATTTCAACAGACTCCTATGGGAGTGTGGAAACAAATGTTGGAGAGAGTTGTCCCCCTTAGAGTTTTGAGCATGCTGATATATGTATTCTATATAGGAAACCCTGTGACTCTTATTTTTGGATTGCCTTTAGGCAATCAGATATCCTGGAAAACTGTCTGGAGTGCAGATGTGTTTAACTACAACCTTAGTGGGGGTGGGAAATCAAGTTTCTGAGGGTGCTTCGCTCCCCAGCACCCTCCTAGATCCGGTCTTGGCACAAACTGTTAGGTTAAAAATCTCAATGAAAAATAATGACATAAAAATGATAAAATAACCCTAAAATAGTTGGCAAACAGTCACATCATCTGCCCCTTATTCTTCCTGTCGCATCAACTGAGTAAGTAAGGTCAAAATGGGCAAGGGTGTAACTGCCACTTCAAAAGCTGGCACAAGTGGTAATGAATCCCTGTGTATGGCCTTATGCTATTTCCAGATGTTCACCAGATGATTATTGCGACAGCTTCAGAGGTGCTAATAAGTCCTCATTGAAGAGATAAGATGGAAAATCAGTGTGGCGTTTTGCCATTTACTGACGTTCACGTGACAATTATTGCGACACTGCAGTATGGCACTTTAAAAAAAAGACAGCTGAAAAACTTACTAACCCACAATTTAGAAGTGCCAATTGGACCTAAAATGTATTTATGCTCGCTGTTAGGAAAGCATTTTCTTAGAAAATAACGGAGGCCAGTCGTGGTCTGTTGGTTCCGAAGGCGTGCAGCAGTATAAAAAAGACGGTATGTCTCCTTCCAGTACCGAGCACCTGCTTCAACCAGGTGCTCCTTGTGAAAGGCACTGTACGAAGAAAAGTGCGGCAGGCCAAAACTCCTCAGTCCCTTGTTGTCGTATGCTTGCGTGCAGACTGAGTATCGAGTGACTGAGCGCGCGAACCAACATCAGTCAAGTCAGTGTTCTCAAGCGGATGGAATCGCGCAAGCGCGCGCACGCGGAAGACTGAGAGGAGAGGAGGCTGGCTGGCTGACTGGCGGACCGACGGACGGGCGGGCAGCGAGGAGGAGGAGGAGGAGGAGAAGGCGGTGGAGGAGGAGGGGTCTACGAGTCCATATCAGCACAGCCCTCAGTTCCTCTGACACTCAGGTGACTGCGGGGACCCGTGGGGCTTAGAGGCGACACAAGGGAGCGAGTAAGGGGAGAGGAGCGAGAAACAGGAGGGCGCTGAAACAGCTAAAGTGGAGCAAAGTAAAGACAAGCCAGCTGGGGAGGTAAGTGTCCTGCCAGCGCTACGTCTCCTTATCATCGAGGATGCTGTTTTGAAGCTGCATTTAGTTAGAAGTTAATTCTGGGGGTAGCGTGGGCGCTGGGCACTGAATTGTCAAAAAGAATCGCGTGGGCACCGGAAACGAAATTTCAAAAAAAGAGGGACGCGTGGGTGCCGGGCACTGGATTCTGAAAAAAGGTCGCGCAGTGAAGGACGAGGCGACTTTCTAATAAAAAAAAGTAGATTCCGAAGAATATGCGTTTAATGTTCCATTTCCTATGTCTGTTTCATTTCCTCTAGCCATTTTATAGAACTGGAATAAGTCCATCTTACCAGCCTCTTTGCAAGCCCTTAAGCCCTCAGAAAGCATAAAGTCAGAATCCAGCATCTAGCCACATCCCGGCCTGGTCACAAAGACTGATGAGAGCGAAGCACATCACCTCAACACCTAAGGGGGTCCTGCGTTTTTTGTTTTTTTTTTTTCGTTTTTTTTTAGCTACATCTGATCCTGTTTGCTTTCAGTAACTGACAAGGTTACTGTGTCTCTCTGAGTCTGATATAAAGTGATTTTAGGCATGCTACATCTTACAGTTCTGTAGAGCCTTATCCTACCTGATTTTCTTAGTGCCCAGCAGCTTCACCTTCTTGGAATGTGATCGGCTCTGATACCAGTATCTTGCAACTTTACCTCCTTAGAGGTTGATCCTATCATATTTCCCAATCTTCAATTCCATAGAGAGTCATCCTGTCAAATTTCAGTAATCTGTGGTCTCACTTCTTCAGTGATTGACTATGCCTGATTTCACAGCAAAGACAGTTCACATCTGTGGAGCTTGCACCTGTGCATTATATATTTGTGACCTCAAAGCTGGATCCTGACAAACAGTATTGCCATTCCTTGCCGCCTTCATGCTTCACAACCTGTCTGAATTCACTTCCCTGCTGTTTTACCTTCCTGGACTCTGAACCTGCCAGATCTCATTGTTCCATAGCTTTTATTTTATTGTATTCTTGTATCCATATAATCCTCTTGCTTTAACCTATTCCCATTTAATGCTATCAGCTTTTAGTAGTGTGTAGCCTTTTATTACTAGAGTCTGAACTTGCCAGATCTAATTGTTCCGCAGCTCTACCTCCTCTTCTATTATCGTACCATATCATATCATTTCATATCATTTTCTTGCTATAATTCTCTTGCCAGGTGATGCTATCAGCACTTAATGGTGTTCAGCTTTTTATTCCTAGAGTCTGATAATGTCAGATAATAGTGTTCTGCAACTTTACTGTTCTGTTGTATCATATCTTCCTCTTGTTTTAATCCCTTTGAGATGTGTTGTGTTTAGCGCTTAGTAATGTGTAGCATTTTTCGCAAAATCGGACTCTGTCAGATTTCAGTATTCTTCAGCTTTACCTTCATGGATGCTGATCCTGCCAGTTCTCACTGTTTAGCAGCTTTACCCCCTCTCCAGGTGTTATATCATATTGTATCTTCCTCTTGCTTTAAGCCTCTTGTGATGTGATGCTATTAACTCTTAATATGTAGTTTTTTTTCTTCCTACAGTCTGATACTGTCAGATTTCAGTGGTTTGTAAGCTTTACCTCCCTGGATGTTTATCTTGCCAGATCTCATTGCTGAGCAGCTTTACCTCTCTGTGTTCTGTCATATCATATTATCCTCTTGCTTTAACCTCTTGCTATTTATGTGATGTTAGCACTTAGTAGTGTGTAACTTTTTATTTCTAGAGTTTGATGCAGCCAGATATTATTGTTCTGTTGTCCTGTTGTCTATCATATCATATCGTCCTCTTGCTTTAATCTCCTTGCAATGTGATGCTATCAGCCCAGTATTGTGTAGCTTTTTTATTCCTTGTGTCTGATCCTGCCAGATTTCAGTGTTCACAGTCTTACCTCCCTGTGTTCTATCATATCATATCACCCTGTTGCTTTAATCCCCTTTCATTTAATGCTATCAGCTCTTAATAGTGAGTAGCTTTTTACAGTATACTTAGAGTCTGATCGTGTCAGATCTCATTGTTCTACAGCTTTACATCCTTGAACTCTTATCATGTCAGATGTCATTCATTGATCTACAGCTTTAACTCCTTGTGTTCTATCATATCACATCGTTCTCTTGACGTAGTCCCCTTGTGAAGTGATGCTATCAGCTTTGTATTCCTAGAGTCTGATCCTGCCAGTTTTCTGTGCTCCCCAGCTTAACCTTCCTGTGTTCTGTCATAACATATTATATCATCGTCCTACTTCAATCCCCTTGCAGTTCGATGCTATCAGCTGTTAGTGTTATGTAGATTTTTATTGGTAGAGTGTGATCCTGTCAGATTTCAGTATCCTCCAGCATTATGGCGTGGTGTCAGACCCTGTGAAATGCTAGTATCCTGCATAATTACTGGCTTTGTTACAGAATCTTTCAGATCTGTTGCCATTTAACAGGCGTGTTGTCTGATCCTTGCAATGGATTGCACACTGAAGGTTTATTGCGTTGCCGTTTTACATTACCCAATCAGGGTATCTTGCAACTTTAAAGATGTGGTGTCTGACCCTGTTATACTTTGACATTTTGCAGGTTTACTTCTCTATAGCAGAGCCTGGAACTCTCAAATTTAAACCTGCTGTTTAGCTAAGTCTGACCCTGTGACGTCTCCACATTCTAAGGCTTTACCAGTCAGACCCTGTCAGATCTTGGTATTCTGCAAATCTATTCCTCTGTGGAGTCTGATCCTGTCAGACACTGAGTATGTCATTATTTTGTCGCTTCGACATGGTACTCTGGGGTTTGGAAAGGCCTTGATGGCTGTCAGAAAGAAAGTTGTTTTTGTATTTTTTTACACCAGTTCACTGCCGCATATGAAGGGTGATGTTTGTGTTTGTTATAAACATGCATTTTGACAGATGGCAGCACTTGTACATTTTAGTACTGCTTCACTCCATATAAAGTATGCTAAATTTTTCAGAGGCTTTTTTGGCTTTCTGAATGTGGTTGATTTTCTCTCTCTCTGTTAGAAATACAAGTTGAGCACCCAGAGCAGTCATGTCCAAAACTCACGAAGCCACACCCTGCAGTCACTTCAAGTCCGGTAGGAGCAAAGCAAAGTCAGGCAATAAAATATAGAGCAGTAGTGATCTAATTTGGTGAGAGTGATGAGACGTGATAAGAGCTTGAGTCCTGTCTGCTTAGACGGTAATGAATACGATCCAAGTAGACGTGGAAGACATTTAGCCTTGGGGTGAAAGAAAATGTGTTTAAGCCACTGACCTGAACAGCCTGGCCGGCGATGTCAGATTTACAGCTGCACATGCATGCTGGGCCACAGTGGAGGACTGCCAGTCCATTCTGGTTTCCCGGCAGGCCATTAAGCTGGTTTCCCTGTGATTTGCCAGATGTGACACCCTGCTATGGTTGGCCTGGCTGGTCCTAGTGTTAGTGGGAAGTGTGGACATCATTACCTGTAATTATTTTGTTTTGAAACCCATCTGACCAAGTGATCAGCTCATCACCCCCTGCAGGCAGCACAGCAGGAACAGAGTTGAGTTTTTCTCCTTGGCCCAGGCTAAGTGCCACAGGCACGCAGATCAATTTTTGTTACTTAAACATGACACCTTTCCTTACCAAGGCCATCCCAAAGTTCACTCTTCTCATTATTACACAGTTGACGGAGGGGTGTGCGTGTGTGTGTGTGGTGTTAGATCTGCCTCTCTGATTGGTGGTAATCACTTTGACCCCCCTCTCTGCCTGTCTGCTCCAGTAAAGGTACAAGTTGAGAGCCACGGTGAGGGTGGCCAGGAGTGCCAATAAGTTCACACGTGCTCTGAAATGGCAGGGTGAGCTTCTCCCGCCGTCATCCCCTAATGATGGGCTTCAAAGATAACAATTTGTGACGATGCAGCCCTCAGCAAACAGCGTCTAGACTTTAATAACTTGTCGTTTTGACTTGAGAGCAGCTCGGTGTGTGGATTCCCCTTCTCTCCCTCTCTTGCTTATTAAACCCAGCCTTGCAGTCTCTGTATGCGCCCGTAAGGTGAAAGTAAATGGGCTGCACTTTTGTTAGTTTTATTCCCACACTGTCAGTGGGCTGAGTAGGATTCCACAGATGGTGATGCATTTAGAAAGCATAAGAGTAAGGGTGACCCAAGACATTTAAGAAACACTGGTGATAGTGGGAGCTTCAGTCAGAGAGCTCGCGTAGGGCACTTAAGTTAGAACAAGAAGTTCTTGGCATAGACGGAAGGAGTCTTCAGACTGAAGCCACAGAGACTGCAAAAGTACACCTTAACAGCTCTGGGGGATTTGAAAGAAACTGGAGAGAAATAAAGTAGAAGCGCAAAAAGAAAGAGGAAGGCTCGTGTGAATGAGCTGCATTTGTATAGCGTGCAAGGCAAGTTCTGATTGTCGGTCTGTTAGGTCATTTCTTTAATTAGTAACAATGAAAATGAACTGAATTTGCATCAGAATGCCACACGTGAAGTAGTTTGGGTGTTTGATGTGAGACAGGATTGTGAGGCCAAGACTCTGGGGTGTTTTTGGGGCGCAAAGCTGTCCACTGTGAAGTAGCCCAGGGTGATATCTGTAGAATGCCAGAAGAAGTCATTGAGGGGGCTAAAAGAGACCCAGGAACTACTGATGGCTCTGGTTTGTGAAAAAATCCTCTGTTGCCATGTTGTTGCCATGGCATCTAATTCCAGAAGAAAAAACTCGCTCACTCCAGCACATCCAAGCAAATCAGAGTGGCACACACCAGCCGTTTATTTTTAACATTTCTTTATCTGCTGCAAGTGGTCCTCGGTGGCGGAGCTGGAGTACTGCATATGCCCTGCTCTTCTATTTTTCTCAGTCCGAATTGTGAAAGCAGCACACATTTTATAGTGCCTTTTGTTCTCAGTAAATCAGTTGTTATTTATACAGTGCTGTTTACATGTCAAGGAGCAGTACAAAGCAAGTTGGAAATCATTTCAAAGGCATAAGATCATTCAAACCCCAGTAAATCGTGAAGAAGCAGACTTAGAAGACTGAAACAGCAGAGCAGAGTAGCTGATAAAGATATGAGATGACAGACCAGAAAAATCGGGTGGAATATAGTCGGGAAGAACGAACGCGAAAGAAATGCAGAAAGGTGGAGATGTAAGCATCGGCACTACCAAGTCTTTCTAAGAAGTTCAGAGTGCATGAGGAGAAAAATGAAGTTTGCGAGTGACTGGCAGGAGGGGTTCAGTACAGAAAATGCAGAGCGAGCATGCGGGCGGGAGCAGAAAAGAATGAGTGCACTGGAATCTGCTGTTTATGCAGCCTCAGGTTGGGTAGAGGTGATAAGACACCAGCAGGCTGGCTAACGTCAGGCCTCCTGCACCTCCCCCCACACAGGAATGTGTCCTTGCAGTGCTTCCTATAGCCTCTGTAGGACGGGAATGTGCTCTTCCCATGTATGGACTGGGTTAGTGATGGCAGCCCCAGAACAACCCCCCTCAGAGCCCACCCCTCCTTTATGAACCTCAGTGAGATGCTGGGCAGGTCTATGCTCACCTGTAGACGTCTCTGAAATGTGTGTTCTAATTAGTGACGGGAACCCGACAGCCAAGTTTTACCGCAAACAGGACACCCCAGACAGGCTTTAACCAGAGTTTATGCATAATAATTCCACTAGGACTGAGTTCCTAAAATTATACTTTCCTTACATTGTGTTAACCAGTAATTTGGTCCAAATTTAGAATCTTGTTTACTGAAGGTCTCTGAAACTGTTAGTATACAGACATATGTGTTCACACATTTTGAAGTTGGGGGGGGAGGTAAATGTGTCAAAATTTGGTTAGATATATTTTGTGTGCAATGTAATAACAAAGTGAAGACAGTGAGAAGTTTTGGGGGGAAAAATGAGAAATTAAACTCTGGTTAAAACATTGCTGCGTCTTTTCAGACGGGTGTCTGGATATGACTTCCAATGATCGTGGTTCTTCTGGTTAAGACTGTTTCCACCAGGAAGAGGAAGGTTCAGGTTGATGAACATCAGTGATGGAAAAGCCATCAATCTCCTGGTCTGCAGAGGAAGAGAAAGAGAAGGCATTATCACACAGCGGCAACCCCTTGGGCAGCAGGGAATTGCTGTCACCAGAGGCCTTAAACTGCCCCCTATGTGCATGTGTGTGGCAGTGTTTAAATGAACGCTTAAATATAAATCTGTGTACATTAAGCATATGCATATAACTGAAAATATGTATGATATGTGTATGTGTATTTCTTGCAGCATGCACCAAGCGTGTGTGTGTGTGTGTGTATTGTATTCCTTGTCCGAGGAAGTGAAGGGTTTAACAACTTACCAAATTTTTGGGGTTACAACACTACCCTCCCCATTTACTTTCAGTCTGTTAACAAAACAGTGCACAATGGCATAAATTATCAAAGTCATAGCCACGTAAGAAGAGTGGAGACTTGTATTTTTCTTCAGCCCAGAAGTACTTCTGTTCTTCCGTCCCCGTGACTTGGGAGTACTTCCGGGCTATACGGGAAACACAAATCCCCTTCTCTCCCTGCAGTGTCACACAGTGGCACCCACGGCATCCAGCAGGGTTGTGAAGCCAAACTCCATCTCCCATGATTCCCTGCGGAAATCCAGGGCACCTCTAGGTTGCAGGGAAGACGCCCACTAGCATCCTGGGTGTGTTGGCCGGGATGAGCTACCGGCCATCCATCACATTATCTATTGTGGAAAGACCAGCCCTGGCACAGACAGGCAGACACCAATAGTTGAAACTCACCCCACGTTTATTTACAATACTATTTACAATTATCCAAGTCCCGCACACAACACAGTGCCCCTGCACCACACATCCTCAAGTCCAGGCTTCTCCAATATCCAACCTTCACCGCCTCCACTCCTCTCTTCCGAGCTTCGTACTCTTCCACCCGACTCTAGCTAATGACTGGAGGGAGGCGGCTCCTTTTATTCCCACCTGGATGTGTTCCAGGTGCCTCCCGATGAGCTTCCTGCGGAACTTCCTGGTGTGGCAGAAGTGTCACATGAGCACTTGCAAGCACTCCGGGTGTTCCTGGTAATACCTCGTGCTGACATCCAGGGCATCACAGTTTTTCGGGTGCCCCCTGGCGGTGACCACGGCCCCTATAGGGTTGAGCTTCCAAGCTCAGTTCCCGTGGCCCCCATACAAAGGCCCTCCCATGGTCGGAGGGAGGCGTAGTCCCTCTCCCAATCTTTCTAGGCGACCCGGCTGGGCACAGCTCCCAGCTGCCCGCCACACTCTCTATCTATCTATCTATCTATCTATCTATCTATCTATCTATCTATCTATCTATCTATCTATCTATCTATCTATCTATCTATCTATCTATCTATCTATATAGTTGGCCGTACATCCTATATATGTGTGTGTTTTGAATTGTGAAGTGAATATTTGTACATGTGTTTACCTTCAGGTTTTGCGCTTGCATACCACTAAAAGTGGATATATAAACTACTTATGTACATGTATCTATTTATCTGTGTAAGTACAGGATAAAGTTGGTATACAAACAGTATATTCCCATTCCCAAATCCATTTTTTTCCAGTTTAGTGTTTAGGGAGTTAGAGCCTATCCTGGCAGCAGTATATTCAAGGCAGGAACCAACCCCAGACACAGTCTCATGTAGTACCAGCTAACCTAACACACAAGCCTTTAGGATATGAAAACCCAATAATGGCAGGGAAGAGCTTTAACAAGAATGTAACAGAAGTGAAATAATATACACAGAGCACACAAAGGGCAAACCAATTTAAACTTTGGGGATCATGCCATAATCAAGCAGTTAACGTCCAGTATGGGACTGGAATCCTGGAGCTGTGAGGCAGGAGCTCTTGAGTTGATTTTATCAGCAATGTGACAGGCATTTATTGCTTTGAGAACATTATTTAACTTCTGTTACATTCTTACTAAAGCTCTGCCATGCCTTTATCAGGTTTTAGCAGAGCTGCATGCATTTTGATCTCATTTTAAATATGCTGTACATTTAGCTCAGCAGAAGCATCTCTGTTTGACTGGCGCTCACCTCCAGACAGTTCGCAGACTTCACAGACTTCAGTGACGTAAGCAATAAGCTTGTCTGAGCAGAGTGACGACTTTATAGGGAGCTGCGTTTTATCATTGTGCTGAACATATGGAACTTGAGGTTGTTTTACTGATTCAGGTGACCTAGGGGCAACACAGAGATATTGAGGAGAAGCAGAACTGTGAGGAACATACTTGGGAGAAGGCAGTAAGAAACCACCTCCACTGGCAGAGAAAAGCAATTAAATATTTCTAGAGAGATGGGAGCCCAACCTGTCGGTCCAACATAATTCTGGAGGCAATTGTAGTCGATGGAGTTGGCCAATCGAGTAGATTAAATGCAGTACAGATTTTGTACCACAGGCCATCAGCAAGCAGCTCTCATCTACAGTTAGAACACAGACTTGAAAGCACAATGCTAAGGAACAGAAGGGAATGAGAATAAGAAGTGAAAGTGAGTGGGCGCTCAACACACTCAACAAACACAGCTGATGTGTTTAAGAAGTGGGCACACCTCTCATGAGCCAACAGATGCCCAGAAAGACATCTATGGGAGGCAGAGGAGAAATAGACAGCCTGGCACAAGCTGAGGGGCAGCATAGTTGAGCTTAGGACTTCGGAAGTGAAGAGAGACGTACCGTTAGTGAATTCTGGAGAACTGTGTGGCTATTGGTTGATTAATTAATATGTAGTAAATGCATTCTTACATTCTGCTGGCCAGTGTAATACATGTTTCTGTTTGTTCTCCTTATTTAGTTTAATGTACTTTTATTGGAAGCATTAATATCAGCTGTCATCTTCTATGTGCTTAGCACTTGGGTAGTGTTCCGTATCCTGCCAGTTAGTCTCATTTGAACCTGAATTTGACGTCAGGGGGCTGAAATTAGAGGGAGATGGCGCATGAGATGGCGTGTCTCTTACCGGCAGCTCACTGGGTGGAACGTCTGAGTGGAGATGCACATTTCCGGCACTCCTTGGCTTGATCTCAGGTCAGCTTTAACCTGCTGCTTATCTGCTGCCCTCAGTTTGCCTTCTGCATGTAGGAAGTCTTAGTGCATTTCCTGCTATCACAGGCCCCTGGCTGTGGCTGATTTTAAGTAGCACAAGTGCAAGGGTAAGATTTGTGATAAATCGGCGCCCACCACCACCCCCAGCAGAGTGGAGGGCAACCTCTAGTTAATTAAAAGATGGGAGATTTTAAATAAAAGCAGTCCCTTCTGTCATCCAACCCCAGGATAACCCCAAACCACTGATGAATCTTCTTAAGCAGAGCTTAACCTTCTGTTGTTTGGGGTCTCCTCAGGCATCAAAGAAGTCATATGGTCTTCACCAAAAGGAGTACAAGACCCTCACTACATATGCAGGGTGACCAGTAGGGGGCGTCGTAGCACACCAAATTCCAAACACAATCACACTACACAAGTCCTGGGTACAAGTAAAACAGGTTTATTAACAAAAGTACCTTAAAATATGGTTCTTATATGTTGGTTCTTTACCAATATTTTCTTCTCTTCTTTCTCTCTCTCTCTATCTCTTGTTCTTCCACTCCTCCCAAGCGAGTGTTGTCCAACTCCTCTCCCAACTGTGACTCACCTGGATGAGGTTTAACAATTTCCTTTATCTTAGCCTCGGGAGTACTTCCAGTGCTAGGACATGGCGCAATGGACGCACTTCCAAAACTAGAGATCACAGAACCCTCACAGCACCCATTGGTGGCACTTCTGGAACCCAACAAGGCTGCCTCATGGGATTACAGATCCCAGCATGTCTTGTGTGTGTCCATACAGATAGCGCCGCCCAGGGATCCTACCACCCAACGTATTGGGGGAGCATGTAGCCGTGACCAGTTGTATCCTCTGTTTCTTCTATCACACTGACCTCCCAGCCAAGTATTGTTCCTCAACTTCTGGCAAGGGTAGAGAACCCACTGTCCTTCTTCCTGAGCTTCCTGTGGGCTGGCCTCCCATCCAGGTAAGAAACCTTGGCCCATCCTGGCCCACCTAGGTGCCTTGTCCTTTACAGCAGGGATTAGTATTAGATCGGTACCTCAATTATGAGTCTGGTATCATTACCAGCTTTCAGAACTCCCAACCTGTACCACAACGGTACCAAAGAAAAATAACAAATAACTCTTCAATTCGCAGCACTGGTCCACACTGACTCCTCATGACAATTCAAGGAGTGGGGTCACCTCATAGGAGTCTCCAGCACTCTCCAAAAGGGAGCCAGGGTCCACCTTGGTGAATCGAGCTAGATGTGATACATACATTTCATTGAAGACTTGTGTTTTCAGCATTGGTGATTGCGTCAATGAACAACTGAGTGTGAGGTGCTTGAAAACTACCAAAACTACTAATGCTGGTACTGTAGCATTTTAAAAATTGGGATTTTCTGTACTTTTTTTTACGGTATACACCGTAGCCCCAGTAGGGATCCTGGCCTGGACCACTTGGGTCCAGTCACAAGGGCAGGTGAAGACCCTGACTGAATTGGACACACATTTAATTGAAATATAATTCACCAGAGGCTGCTTTCTAACACTTCCCTGCCCCCGCACCACGCAGCAGGCTGCTTGCACGCGCACATCATCCTTCTCTTGGCAGTGACAGCCACAGGTCGCCAAGGTAACGGGATGGGGTGACAAAGAGACTCGACACTTTGGCAATTACTGCGTCTGCTGGAGATTCGGGAGACTTCATGCATTCACTGGGCTTTTTCGATATAGTGCCTTTCATGAGCCAAGCTCATTTTCTGAATGAATTCCACGAGATCCATCAGAAAGGTGTTGCTGGAGGTAGAAGATCAGGGGTGAGTGTCTACTGCTAAGTCATGCTTCAGTCCAGGACTTCTGAGGGATAATTGACAGTCACAACGGATGCAAATGCATGTGGTGAGGAGTGGCTGTTATTTTGTAGTCCCTTATGGAGTGTCTCTCAGACAGAGGACAGCACCCCATCCAGAGACTGCATGTTACATGCATGGCAGGCCACAAACTACCAATCTTTATTTTATATAGCATCTTTCTATAATGGAATCCATCTGAAGGCCAGAGAGTTAGTACAATTATTTACATACATTGTTTCTAACAGTTGTGGCCCCAGCAGATTCAGTAATTTTCTAATATTCTAATTTGATAACTGTGACAGAAAATCTGGTCCATTTGTCACTGGGTCACAATTCCTGCAGGGTGCAATATCACTCAACCAAGTGAAGAAGGGAGTTAGCTCTAGGCAGTCTGCGTCTGGACCTGCTGTGACTTACCAGAGACCAGAAGAAGCAAACCTCAGGCAAACGTAACATTGACTTCTCCTTTCACTCCAACCGTGCAGAAGCGCCTGACCCCTACAAGGATTGCCAGAGCTTAAAAGCAAATTGGCAAGGCAGTGGCCACTAGAGACGGCAAGATGTCAACTCTACGACTGACCTTGAAGTGATCAGCAAAAAAAAAGTATGTGAGAAACTCACACAGGCTGAGGGAAGACAAGCAGACTATGCACACATAACAACTGGTTGCCAGAGTTGAACCCGGGACACTGAATTCATGAGGTGGAAGCACTAACAGAATTGAAGTTTTTGGATGCCTTATGTCCCATTCCATTTGTGGGCATTATGGGTGGCCCCTTTGTTGTCTTATCAATTTGTATTGCTTCGTGGAGGAGCAAACCAGAACACCACTGTGCAGGACTTCCCGTAAGTCTCATGTCTCCATGCCTGCTGGTCTTGTTCTGCATAACACCTATAGTAAAAGGAAAGTGAAAGCCACAGGTCTGCCTCTTCCTCTTACTTTTCTGTTTTAGCTCTAAAGTCAGATCAGTTACAGGCAGGCATCCTCTGAGAGAACATTTTTCACCATTAGCAGCCATTAGGCTCTGGCAGGCATCCCGTCATGTGCGTGTACCTCCGGCTCTGTGGATAATTGGAACTACATCAAAGGCATCATGACCTTGGAAAACTGGCAGATCGAAGAGTCACTTTGAGACGTGGGCCCCTTGAAACCCCCAAAGGAAATTAAATAAGCCCTATTTTAGATATGTGAGATACAGGATTGTGGGACATGGTGCTACTGAGTCTTCACGGACATATAAGGGAAAGAAGATTATCTGCTGAGAAATAAGCAAGACTGACATGGAGCATGGGGCTTCCAAGATAGACAGTTGTGAAAAAGTATGTGTTTTCTTTTTTACCACGTGGGCATACCAAGATTTGAACTTCATTTAAACAGTATCTTGGGATTAAGGTGAGGGTAATAAAAAAAAATTGACATTGCGATAATGTACTTAACGAAAAATGAACAGATATGCCATTTCCATCTGTGAAAAAGTAACCCCCCCTTGGCTGTAATAGGTGGTGCTGCCCCATCAAGTTGGCATTTAATAAGTCTGTCTACCCGACTCAGGCATTGACTGGGAGAACATTTTTCTTACTACTTCATGCAGAACACTTTCAGATGTGCAATGTTTAAGAATTGTCTTGCACAGTCCATTTCAAATCCACACAGCATCTCGATGGGATTCAGACCTAGGCTTTGACTTGGCCATTTCAGAACCCTCCATTTCTTTCTGTTCAGACGTTGCTTGTTGGATATACTGGTATGTTTAGGTCCACTGTCATGCTGTGAGGTCCACAGGTTGCACTTCAGTCTTCAGCCAGATGGTCTCTGGTACAGTGAAGAATTCCTAAAGGATTCTGTGATGGCTAACTGCATAGGCCCTGATGCAACAAACCAGCCCCAAACCATTACATTTCCACCACCATGCTTTAGAGGTGGCATCAGGTTCTTCTGGTCAGAAGCTGTTTTTGGTTTTCTCCAAACATGTGTTCTGGAACTGAGGAGAAATAACTCTATCTTTGCCTTGTCTATCTGAACCACTTTGTTCAAGAATTCCTAGCCTTTGCATCGGTATAACTTTAGTCTTGCCTTGATGTCCTTTCTGGACAGCAAAGGTTTCCTCCTAGCACACATGTAGATCTAATGTGTGCAGCATCTTTCTAATGGTAGACCTTTGCACTTTGTAGGTCCCATGATGGAATTCTGGGTTTCTTTAAGACGTTTCTCAGCATCTTAACTTCTGCTCTTGGGCTGAATTTTCTGGGGCTGCCTGGAGTGAACAAGTTGGCAGTTGTTTGAAATCTTCTGTACTTGTAGTTGATCTTCCAGACAGTGGAATATTTGATTTACAATTGTTTGGAGATCTTTTTAAATCCCTTCCCATAGTCATAGACATCTAGAACTTTCCTTCTGAAGGCCACAGAGAACTCTTTCAGTCTAAGCAAGTTGAGGACACACACTTTAGCAGCAAAGAGGAAACCAAAGCATATATCTGAGATATAAATAGGACAGTGCTAAAATGTTCTCATCATATGCACCTGATTCTTATTTTAGGTATTCCAGGTAGTGATAAATGTAAGGATGTACTTACTTTTTTCATAAATGTACATTTATTCTTATTTAAATTATACAATAGATTCCGAAATGTAAATGAAGAATGATGCTTGTCCTGTCACCTTTATCAACAGATACTGTGCAAATGAAGATCAAACCTTGATAGTTTACAAATGTTGAAAAAAAAACACATTTTGTGGGACTTGATTACTTTTTAACATGACTGCATACTGGTGTGAAGGACTTGCCTATTGTACACAGGAGAACTTGAGGCTCAGATGCAGTAAACATGAGAATGGCCAGTGGGACACAGCACACCAAAGCTTCTGAAAGTATTAAACAAGACACTGAAAAGACAAGAAAGGAATGGATCTGACTTTCTATATTTGTTGAACTCTGAAATCTTTCAAAAGCTTTGGAAGGTTAAAAGGCTAAAGTTCAGTCCAAACTGCACTTCTAATCAGTAAATGAAAAAAGGGCTCCAAAAAATGTAATGATTGTAATAGGCCAGCCAGAGCCTGTCACCATTATTTAGATAATGGTGTGGTTTGTTTTCAAAGATGGATCACTGGTGAGTACTCTGTTACTAGTATTGAGCTTCCTGTGGAACTAACCAAAGTATATGAAAATTAGTTAGCGCATCTGACTTTAACACCCCCTTTGTCTGTGACCTGCAAAGGCTTTCTTTGGTCAACCAGTCTGTGGAGATGAAGACAGAAGTTGGTTCAAGTGTGGCTCTCACTCAATGAGGGGATACAATGCACGTTTTGCTCCTTTTAGCAGTTAGTAGATATTTTTGGTATAATCTGGCTGAATATAATTGGTGGATAAATAAACAGATAGATAGATAGACAGAACTTTATTTGTCCCCAGGGGGAAATTTGTTTTTTTTAAATAAGCTCTTTAAATAAATAAAAACATCTAGTTATGTTTTTATTTATTTAAAGAGCTTATTTAAAAAACAAATATATATATATATATATATATATATATATATATATATATATATATATATATACTGTATACACACACTATAGTCTAAACACACACCAGAATGACTAAAAAGGAAGAAAACTAAAAAGAAAGGAAAACTTCTGACTTGGTAGTTACGTTCGCAGGGAGGCATTATGCAAGTGTGTTGCTGTTGTTTTAAAGGCGCCCCCGTAGCGTTTCTTCTGCTGGATAATTCAGAATTGACTGAAGGAACTGATATTATACCGAGCTTTGGGATCCTTTGTTTTGAATTTGACTGTTGGGTTGGTTGTTTTTGTGTGCTGCCTTCCTGGAGGTCAAACTACAAGTTCAGCTGTTACTCCTAAATATGTAAGACCATCTCTTAAGCCTGATTTATACTTCTGCATCGAGCCTACCTCGTAAGTACACCATAGTCTGTGTTGCATGTGGTGCATCCACCTCCTCAAAAATGTGATTACGCATTGATGCAAACCCTACGCAAACCCCTACAACTCTAAATTGTCCAGTTTGGTAACTGTGCATTTCCTGAAACGCATTTCCATTTGTCTTCTGGTTTTGAAGTCAATAGATATATGAAAAAGTGGAAAAATGTGAGGGACAAATATGTTCGTCTATGGTAGAAAATGTGTGGCAAGATGAGCGGTGATCCTGGAGTGCAAAAATGCCTGCATTTTAATGGATCGTTTGCTTTTCTTCATACTATAAACACTGCCAACTAGCATTCAGGCCTGTGGTGTGGCGCGACACAGAAGTATAAGCTACTTTTCAACGGCTTATCCTGCGTGCATTGCTATGTTCTAGGCTCGACACAGAAGTTTATATTAGCTTTTAGTATTCTACTTGTGCTATCAAAGATGAATGTTTTGTGGACCACCAGGCTGGCACCACCACCTGAATCCGACACAGACAAGTATGGGATACAAGTTCAAGGCACAAACGTTTTCCCCGTTCCCCACAAGCCCAGCACAGTCTCACAAGCACAATGCACAAACACAAATCTCTTCCTTCTCTCTTTTTTCTTCCTCCTCCTCCACTCCTCGGGTCAAGCTTCGTCTTCCTCTTCCCGACTCTACTCCTCGAGTAGTGGCTGCAGGCTCCTTTTATACTACACCCGGAAGTGCTCCAGGTGCTTGATGACCTAGCTTCTGGCATCACTTCCGGGTGTGGCGGAAGAACTGACCAAAAGGGCTCAGCAAATCCTTCTGCAGCACCCCCTGGCGTCGCCACGGATCCCAACAGGGCTGCTCCAAACTCCAACTCCCATGGACCCCTGCAGGAGTCCAAGGCACCTCTGCAACCCTGGGGGGCTGCCATCTAGCCTCCCGGGGGAAGTAACGCTCTGGCCACATTTGCTCCCCTGGTCCTCCCAGCGTGGAGGCATCCCAGCCGGGCAAGGGCCCCGGCCGCACACAACAGTTTCTACAATCTGACTTGGCAGGGTCCCACCCAGGTTGCTTCTATTATTTAATTAGTTTGTACTAAACATAAAAGCGTATGAAATTTGACAAAACAAGAGGGAGATCATTCAGTCCATCAGGCTCATTCGTTTAGCTAATAGCTAAGCTTTCTCAATACCTCATCTAGATTCTTCTTAAAGCTTGACAAATTTCTGCTTCAGTTACATAATTTGGTGGTTTGTTTCATATTCCCACAACTCTTTCAGTAAAGAAAGAGTCCTGGCGTCATTTATAAATGCGCTTCTCATTATTTTTTCCACTGGTTACCTCGATTAAGTTGAAAGAATTCTGCTAATCTTATGTATCAAGAATCTTAATGACCTGGATTAGGTCCACACACAGTCTCCTTTGCTTGAGACTAAACAGGTTTAATTCTCTGCATCTGTCCTTAAGTCCTGGGATGCACTTGGTTGTGCTCCTCTTCACAGCTTCAAGTGCTGCTATGTCCCTCTTGTAGTTTGGTGACCAGAGCTGCACATTGCACTCCAGGTGTGATCTCACCAGTGCATTATATAGTATAAACATAACATCCCTTAATACTGTATATATTCAACAGTTTTTATGTTAAAAACTATCATTTTGTTCGGCTTCTTAATTGCTTCCATACTCTGCATAGATGATGAAAATGTGTCGACCCCTAAACCCTTTTCAGAGGTTGCTTCCCATAGGACATTGTTTTCCAACTTGTATTTTTAATTGATGTTCCTTTTTGCCCTCATGTAACAATCTGTAGTTTTCTGCATTATACTACTTTTTCTAAGTGTTCACTCAGTTCTGAAGCTTGTCCAAATCATCTTGAATGTTTTTGCTGTCTCTTCAGTGTCTGCCATTACTCCACCTTCTCGGTCCATCTGTGCACCATCTCTGATCAAGTGGAGATTTTTTTGATAGCCCATGGTGCTTATTATTTGCTCATTTCCAGGTCCATTGTCAAAGTGTGGGGGTATAATTACAACGCGTATCCTAGGATGGGAACCCTACATTCAGCCCACCCTTGACAGCTCCTTGTGTTCCAGCCTAGAAGCTCACTTTAACACCAACAGACACTCATTCATGGACAAGTAGTTCAATCACTTATCATATATAAAGTCAATCATGAATCAGACATGAGGCACAGTGGTGCAAGGCTCAACACAGTTGCTGAACATCTGAAATCCTAGCCTGAGCTGTCTGTGTCCTGGTGGGGTTTTCTCAAGGTACTTGAGCATTTCAACCCAGTAAAACTCAATGCTAATCGATAACTCTAAATTGAACCTCAGGGAGTGTGCACCTTCATTTCCAGTTGGCTTAATACAACCAGTATGGGTTGTTTGCCCACAGAAATCCCAAACTGGATTAGGCGAGGTCCAGAAATAAACTAAAGGACTGATGATTTATGAACAAATTCAATTGTCCCTTATTATTGATTGACATTGACATCTAAGACATTCAATCAATCAAAATTTTGTTTATATAGTACCCTTTACAGAGCACATCACAAAGTACTTTATATTGCAAACAGTGGTACATTTACTTCATATTCTTAGGCAACATTTCAGCATCTGTAAAAACAAATTTATACAAAAGAACAAATCCTTGCAGCTGTCAAAGACTGATGTCAAAAATGACATCACACTTCCAGGGCATCATATGTCAAGTTCAGTGATACAATGGCAACTGTGTGTAAAAGGTTTTGCTCTGCTTTTAACAAAAAGATAGCTTAGGAAGTTAAAAGAATGAAGAACCAGAGACTTGCCTGATATTTAAGTAGCACCATTTTAAAATGACTAGAAAAGGAAATTTAATAGTCTTAGCACTGGTTGTTCTGCTCAACAAAGCTCGCCAATCTTATCTATAAATACTCCAAAATAACATCAAGTCGAGTTTTGATGTCCCTAAAGTCCTACTGTCTACCACACTACTTGGTAATTTCCACCATATATATATGGTTCTCTGTAGGAAGAAAAACTTATAACATTTGTACGAAATGTACCCTAAAAAGAGTCTACCTGTGTTCTTGTTGAACTCATTTTAAAGTAACAGCCCACTGGGCTAATTTAATTTCATAATTTGAAACACTTCAGTCTTGTCATCTCTTAATGTCTGTTTGCTTAAAAAGCAAAGTATCAACTTCTTTAATCTTTCCACATACCCTGTAGCCCTAGAATCAGCCTAGTTGCTCTTCTCTGGACCTTTTCTAGCGCTGCTATGTCCTTTTTGTAACCTGGAGACCAAAACTGCACACAGTACTCCAGATGAGGCCTCACCAGTGTGTTATAATGCTTTTGCATAACCTTCTTGGAATTGTACTCCACACATTTTGGATAAATGACCTAACATCTTATTAGATAGATAGATAGATAGATAGATAGATAGATAGATAGATAGATAGATAGATAGATAGATAGATAGATAGATAGATAGATAGATAGATAGATAGATAGATAGATAGATAGATAGATAGATAGATAGATAGATAGATAGATAGATAGATAGATAGATAGATACTTTATTAATCCCAGGGGGAAATTCATCTACTCCAGCAGCAGCATACTGATAAAAAAAAATATTAAATTAAAGAGTGATAAAAATGCTGGTAAAACAGACAATAACTTTGTATAATGTTAACGTTTACCACCCAAACCCGGGTGGAATTGAACAGTCGCATAGTGTGGGGGAGGAACGATCTCCTCAGTCTGTCAGTGGAGCAGGACAGTGACAGCAGTCTGTCGCTACATATTAGGATATGTAAGAGGACATATTAGCCTCTTTAACCTCCTTAGGATTAACTCTGAGCGTCTCTTGGGCTTGGTGTTCTATGTAAATATGGTTATGCCTGAGTGTGCTCTACTTAAACTGTATTGTTCAGCACTCAGGGCAGTAATCTCTTAATATCTAGTGGATAAAATAACATCCTGAATAGTTCTATGCATTTGTGCGCTAAATAATAACCTATCAATATTCATGAGTGGGGCGGAACATTGAAAACACACAATGGCTTCTAAATGGACAGCTGCAAAGCCAATTTTATAACAAACTAAAACTGAACCATTATTCGAATCAAGCGTTATTGATGATGATGTGAATTGGTCATCAGACATTGACATACAGTCATATGAAAAAGTTTGGGAACCCCTCTTAATTCTTTGCTTTTTTGTTTATCATTTGCTGAGCTTTCAAAGTAGCAACTTCCTTTTAATATATGACATGCCTTATGGAAACAGTAGTATTTCAGCAGTGACATTAAGTTTATTGGATTAACATGCATCATAACAAAATTAGACAGGTGTATAAATCTGGGCACCCCAACAGAGATATTACATCAAAACTTAATTGAGCCTTCTTTTGCAAATATAACAGCCTCTAGACGCCTCCTATAGACTTTGATGAGTGTCTGGATTCTGGATGGAGATATTTTTGACCAATTTTCCATACAAAATCTCTTCAGTTCAGTTCAATTTGATGGCTGTCGAGCATGGACAGCCTGCTTCAAATCATCCCATAGATTTTCGATGATATTCAAGTCAGGGGTTGGTGAAGGCCATTCCAGAACATTGTACTTCTCCCTCTGCATGAATGCCTTTGTAGATTTCGAACTGTGTTTTGGGTCATTGTCTTGTTGGAATATCCACCCCCTGCGTAACTTCAACTTTGTGACTGATGCTTGAACATTATCCTGAAGAATTTATTGATATTGGGTTGAATTCATTCAACCCTCGACTTTAACAAGGGCCCCAGTCCCTGAACTAGCCACACAGCCCCACAGCATAATGGAACCTCCACCAAATTTGACAGTAGGTAGCTAGTGTTTTTCTTAGAATGCGGTGTACTTCGTCCGCCATGCAAAGCGCTTTTTGTTATGACCAAATAACTCAATTTTTGTCTCATCAGTCCAAAGCACTTTGTTCCAAAATGAATCTGGCTTGTCTAAATGAGCATTTGCATACAACAAGCGACTGTTTGTGGTGTGAGTGCAGAAAGGGCTTCTTTCTCATCAACCTGCTATACAGATGTTCTTTGTGCAAATTGTGCTGAATTGTAGAATGATATACAGATACACCATCTGCAGCAATATGTTCTTGAAGGTCTCTGGAGGTGATCTCTGGGTTGTCTGTAACCATTCTCACAATCCTGCATATATGTAGTTCCTGTATTTTTCTTGGCCTGCCAGACCTGCTGGGTTTAACAGCAACTGTGCCTGTGGCCTTCCATTTCCTGATTACATTCCTTACAGTTGAAACTGACAGTTTAAACCTCTGAGATAGGTTTTTGTAGCCTTCCCCTATGCTATGATACTGAACAATCTTCGTTTTCAGATCTTTTGGGAGTTGCTTTGAGGATCCCATGCTGTCACTCTTCAGAGGAGAGTCAAAGGGAAGCACAACTTGCAATTGACCACCTTAAATACCTTTTCTCATGATTGGACACACCTGTCTATGAAGTTCAAGGCTTAACAAGCTAATCCAACCAATTTGGTGTTGCAAGTAATCAGTATTGAGCAGTGACATGCATTCAAATCAGCAAAATTACAAGGGTACCCAAATTTTTGCACAGCCAGTTTTTCACATTTGATTTAATTTCATACAACTAAATACTGCTTCACTAAAAATCTTTGTTCAGAAAACACCCCAGTACTCAGATGTTCCTAGGAAATGAAAAACATACCACTGTTATCTTTTTTGTTGAAAGTAGAGTAAATTATTACGCAGGCTGTTAGGGGTTCCCAAACTTTTCATATGACTGTAGGTACTGAAATTGATGCATACGGCACTGTAAGTGAATTTGGTCATGTGAAGCTTCAGTGTGGCAAGAAGGTCAAATGCAAGAGTAAGACATTAGTACCCTGAGCATTATTCACAATACGGAAACTGACAATGTTTGTGTTGATGGAAATGTGGAAGTCACTAATCCTTGTGCTGTGGTAGCGTATCATAACACAAAGGGTGCGTTGATCATGCAGATGAGGCACTGACATTCTATCCTCTCAACAACAGATAAAACATTATAAAAAAAAAAGCGTAATGAAACATGTTTCTGTTGTCTTGATTGCAACATTAGGCTGTATATTGATGTCTGTTTCAAAACATATAACACAAAGTATGTGTACTAAATCTGAATCGGCGCACCAGTGGACACTACACATACCTTTCCCACTGTATTTATGTTGATGTTTTGGTATTTGCATGCTTCTATTACACATTATGATATCTTTTATTGGCTAGCCTGAGTTGCCTTGAAAGCTTGCATATTGTAATCTTTTTAGTTAGCCAATAAAAGGTGTCATTTTGCTTGACTTCTGTCTACATTCATAATGGCTAAAACGGTACAATATCCTAGTACTATTACACATAATTACATTTTTTCTTGTTGAAAAAACTTCAGCATTTTTGGCTTGTTTTTCCGGAGGTAAATGTAACGCTAAGGATGTTAGTGGTTTCTACGCACTGTCTGGATGTGGAGAGCGATAAATTCATTATAACTCCTAGGTCCTTATCATAAGGTGTACTTTTGATTTTCAGACCTCCCACTGTGTATTCAAACCTAACATTTTTACTTCCTACGTGTAATACTTTACATTTACTGACATTAAATTTCATCTGCCTCAGATATGCCCAAGCCTGAATGCTGTCCAAGTCCCCCTATAATGATTCACCTAATCCTAGATTATCTGCTATCCCACTTGGTTTGGTATCATCTGCAGATTTAACTAGCTTGTTATGTATATTTCTTTCCAGAATCTTTACACATTTCAGGGAAAATGAAGAGTTAAACTGTTAAAAGTGATCCTGGTTAGCTAATAATCATAAATATTCACCTAATTATGCAGTTTTCATTCCGTTCTTATCATACATCTTACCTTTTTTTTCTCCCTTTTAAGGTCGTTTTCAAAAAGCATGTAGCTGCAGCTTTGTAAGCCCATTAAACCCTTAACTAAATTTCAGATTCCTGGCTTAAAATGTCATTTGTAGAGGAGTACCGACAAAAACATTTTAGTGAAGTCAATATTGAGCTGATAAGATTAGACCGTGTGATGGAGCCCCAATATCAAATATCACAACACTTATCAGAATTCTGCAGCAGAGTTCCCAAACATTTTATTGAAACACTTAAAAGATGCAGAATAAAAAGTGCAACTCACTCCTGAGTCTTTGCCAGCCTGAACTTTTACTGCTTTGGCTTTGCAGGCAAGCGTTTATCCGCAATCCTGACCTCTGATTAAATAAGAGGAGAAGTAACAGGATCCTGATACTTGATTGCAAAGCAGACAATTGCAGGGGATCATGGAGAAGGAGTGTATTTCATGTTATACTGTGCCATGGAGGTTAACAAAGAAGGTAAAAATTAGGTTAGCAAGGAGAAGATGAGGTGGCTTTCTGGCAACAAAACGTATTTATGTAATGCTTACAGTACCTAAGTTTGTAAATATTGCAGTTACTTAGTTGGCTGATGCCTTTATCCAAGGTGACTTACAACATTTATAATACAATTGGTTACATTTCTTTTTGATTTTCCAATTGGAGAACAGGCCGGTCAAGTGACTTGCTCAGGGTCACACAGTGTCAGTAGTGGGATTTGAACATACAACCTCAGCTTATGAAGTCCAAAGCCTTAAGCACTACACCACACTGCCTGCCTTTTCTAACAACATATTTTTAAATAAAACCCTTTTAGCAATCACTCTCTCCCAATTTGCTCTGGAATTATAAGACATCATTCAACTTTATGTGTTCCTAAGAAGGATGCTTTGGAATTACTTCTTCTTTTATGTCTGGTGCCTCCTGACTCAAATGTACAAGGATGCTTCCACATATGATAAACATTTATCTCATCTTATGCAATATGTTCAGCTTTTCAGGGTGCCCCCTACTTTTGGCCTAACATTTTACTCATCTTGATGTCTAATTATGCAAGAGTTCAAGCTTTTCAGGGTCCCTTCCTACTTTTGCCCTTCCAGATGTGAAAACCCCTCATTTTAGACCATTTTTGGAACATATTTTGTGAAGGTAATTACACCCTTATGATAAAGGGTAAACCAATACTGTAGGTGTCTTCAGCAAAAATAATCAGAAGGACTTGACGTTGTGCTTACCCCAGTGGTGCACCCACTAATGGGATACGAGGGGTTAAAGTTACTCCTTTTCACAAAACTTTGAAAAAATGGGTGCATGTGAAGTGTTACGGTTTAAGGTTAACGAATATGATTATTTATTCTGTTTGAGGGACTGGATCCAGCAGAGGGTCATTGAGTGCTGTAATGTAAGAATCAATATTGTAAGCAATATTTGGATTTTCCGGCATTGTGAGTTTTTGTTTCTGTTTTCTAGATTGTGTCTTTGTACTTCAGACTGGCTGTGTTTGCTTTGGGTTGCCTTTTTAAGGCAATCCTTGTTTGTCTTACTTTTGCTCGTTTCACTATTCCAATACTTTATGTGCTTCCTTTGATTTATTTCAATAAATTCTTTATTTAAAAAAAAAAGATTTGTTTTGTTTTTGTCCTTTAAGCTAGAGGCTTTCAGTCAACTTCTCCCCTAAAGGACATTTTTGAATGTTTTGAAATTTAAAAGACTTAAGTCCTATTTTGGGTCTGTGCAGGCTGGAAAGCCTGTCATTTGGATTTGAGGCTAGGCTGCTTGGGGTGAGTCCTGAATCCTACAGCAGTGATGTCACAGAGGACCCACCTCTTGAAGTTCCACACTACAAAACACAAGGGAAGCAGCAAAGAAACAAAAATACAAGTAAAATAATTTAAACACCACAGTAGACCAAATAAAAGACCAACATTTAAGCCGGCGATCAGATCCTGGCTAAAACATAACATACTGTAAACACAGCTTTTTCTGAATGATAGCTGACACAAGAATTAAAATAAAACAAAAAAGTGAAAAGGGGAAAAGGAAAAGTTAGACTGTGTAAATCTGGCAGTTCAAGCTACAAACCTTTCAGTACGTTCTTTCATTGAAC